>NC_091114.1:15295000-15400000 GCF_024713975.1 Paralichthys olivaceus | reverse complement strand
TTTATTCACAAACACAGAGTTTAATTTGTCTGAGACACGGAGAACGAGCAAGACGAGCCTCGGCTCAGACCACGTGAGAGAGAGAGAGAGGAAGAAAGTGAGGGAGAGAATGAAAGGGGTGAGGAAGGAGAGGGATGAGAGAGAAAAGGAGGAGAATGGGGGAGTGAAGCGAGACGATAAGACAAGTGGACGCATGCAGAATAGTATGGAGAGATAGATAGATTGGAAAAGGAGGCGATCATCAGCACGGGGGACGACAGGTGGTGATAAAGATGAGGAGATGATGGACACCTCGTTTTTCTTTAAAGGTAGAGTGTGTGTGTGTGTGTGTGTGTGTGTGTGTGTGTGTGTGTGTGTGTGTGAGGTGCACAGTACTTCAACTGTCACATGTGTTCAGTCGTTTTGCAACAAAAATGCCTTCATGCAAAAGCTTTTATTTTGAAAAGTGAGTCAGATACCAAGTATGCAGGCAGATGAAGAAGCTGGTTTTCTACATTGTGATGATGCGTCAGACATTTGTGGCCTCCTTCATGTTTCCGTGTCTTTAAACTCCAGAAGTTTCTCGAGTAGACGTCAGGAGAGTTGTGAAATCTCGAACTTTTAAGATCCCAGACCACGTGGGACATGTGGACTCAGCCGAGATGAATAAAACGTGTTCCTCGAGTGGACGTGACGAAATAAATTAAACATTTGGTTTAAAGACACAATCGGCAATTTGTATTTTTTCACTGTTTCAGCTCCGACAACGTCCCAGTTAGTAAGTTCAAGATAAACGATCCTGTGTGACGGGTCGAACTGTAAACTCTGCACACGCAGCCAAAATAAACACGTGTCTGTCATGTGTGGACGTTTGACTCATTCCGAAGAAACGAGAGCAAACGCTGAGTTCAAATCTCTGTGGACACGTCATCCAAAACCACAACACAACAACACACAATCATACACAACAACACACACCATCAGTGGTTCCAGTCGTTGTTCTGTCAAACATCTGCTGCTCTTATTATTCTTGCTGTCGTCAAGTGTGCAAGTTTGAATGCCTTGCTCAAGGACGCCTGGCTGACAGTCTCCAGCCTGCAGGCGGCTCCTGGCCCAGATTCAGGGACGGCAGCGTCCTCAGTGTGTGTTGTTCCCTGAATTAAAGTGTTTCCCTCCCTCGGTCAGGTTTTCTGTGATTTAGCAGATTTAGTTAATCTCACCGCAGGCGGCCGCGCCGACTCACCGAGGAAACAACTTCCTGTTGTCCTCTGTTGGAGTCTGTGGAGGATCAGATCCAGATTTTAACGGGACGGTGACGTGGTCTTTATTTTACATCCTCAACGATTCGCGCTTCACGATGATGAATTCAAATCTACACTGAATTGGAATTACTTCACGATACGAGTTAAATATTAAATTACATTGAATTCTATGTCAAACTAAAGTGTTTGCAACTTTTAACCATCTTTCTTTATTTTTAGTTTTCAGTGTAGACGTATGAATGAGAAGGAAACGATGGGCTGGGTGAGATAAAACGAGATGGAGGGTGAGCTGGAGGAGAGAGAGAGAGAGAGAGAGAGAGAGAGAGAGAGAGAGAGAGAGATGTTAACGGTGAAAGTGATCAGAGGAAAAACAGGAGGACGTTTGTGTGCGATGGGAAGAGAAGAAAGAAATAAAAGAAGGAAGAGAAGGAGGGATGAACTGGTGACGAAAAGGAATTTCACCAACGTACGATGACCTGTTGTGGAATGTGCAATCATCAGGCTGTGTGTGTGTGTGTGTGTGTGTGTGTGTGTGTGTGTGTGCACGTGGTTTCTGTTGAGGTTTGTGTTACATCACATTCACTTCATGCTTCAAACGTATTCTTTTTAAAGTGTGTCATTGTGTAACGAGTGTGTTTGTGTGTAAGATTATTGTGGTTTGCGGAAACAGGTTTGAGGGAATGCTGCCTACTGTGTGTGTGTGTGTGCTGTGTGTGTGTGTGTGTGTGTGTGTGTGTGTGTGTTTTTTCTCTCTCTCCAGAAATCCTGGCTCAAACTCACAGTGAAGGTCGTTCAGAACTCGATTAACACTTCATTCACTTGTTTGTGTCTGAATGTTCACATCGATGTATTTCAACATAGAAACATATTTTAGTTTAGTTTATTTTCTCATTTGCGAGAAGTGTTGCGTCGGAAACTGCTGCTGGTGACTTAACGACGCTCGGCTGTCGCGTGTGTGTTTTCAGTGGCGGCTGCGCCGAGATCAGTTCAGGAAATTGGGTTTTGAATCCAGGAAATGAGCTCGATCCTTCATCTCAGGCCTTGATTTCTGTTTCCGGCAAAATAATATTCGGTGATGAGTGAATTCAGGAGGGCCGGTGCACACTACAGGATAATCAAGCCGATTCTTCACCCGACTATCACGGGGTCGTTAAGAATTCAAGGCCGCTCGGAGCCAAAAATAATCTGCACAAATAATCCTGAAGTGAATATATACATATATATATCTACATACTTTGTACACTTCACCAAGAGACATCAGGGAAAGTCCCACGTCTCAGCCTGTCCCCACATGATGTATAAATAAAGTTTAGTCAATGTATTCACTGTTAAAAAGCCGGAAAACATGAAGCAGCTCAGACTCATCACGTTCGGGGGGGAAACGTCCCAGAAAGAGTCTGAAGTTCTGGAGAAGGAGTTCTGCTTCCTGACAGCTCGTCTCGGAGGAAGAAGAAACGGCGTCGGAGCTCGAGAGTTAAATTTAGTTCAGAGAAGATTGTTCTGGCTTCGGTTTCACGGCTTCACTTAGGAAAGCTCCACAGACATCCCGTCTCTGGGTTTAAACACTTTGAGATCAATATAAGATTTGTCTTAGTTTTATTGTGAGATGTGCAATATATGTTTCACTGGACAGAAACATTTAAAGGCCGAGCTTTCTCAAACACTTTAGAGTTTAGTAGAGATATTTAGCACATTGTCTTTTCTAACCCACCAAACTCAAAATACATCACAGAATAAATTGTCTTTGACATTAAATTAATTTCAGTTCATCTCTCAGGTTCAGTGGTGCCAAGATTTCAGTTCACGTCGTGGCCACTAGGAGGTGGTAGAGGTCAGTTATTCGTCTAAATCTTTCACCACGTTCTCCTTTCCTGTGTGTGTGTGTGTGTGTGTGTGTGTGTGTGTGTGTGTGTGTGTGTGTGTGTGTGTGTGTGTGTGTGTGTGTGTGTGTGTGTGTGATAATGAGAATATGATGAACATTTTGTTTCCATCACTGTAATCTTCTTCTTCTCCTCCACCACCCTATGTCTCTCCATCTTCCTTCCTTTCTTCCTCTCCTTCACCACCCCTCACTCTCCTCCCCCTCTCTCCTCCCTCTCCTCCCCCTCTCTCCTCCCTCTCCTCCCCCTCTCTCCCCCCCCCCCCCGTGCTCTGCACTTTGAAGGCAGCTCTCATCTCTGTGATACATATTTTACAATCATATTTTTTTGGGCTTGCTGAGCAGAATCTGAATGTTTTCAAAGAAAGAAAGAAAGAAAGGAAGGAAGGAGGGGGCGCTCTGCATCCAGCAAGGCACGAACACAGAAAGGGTTGTGGGTTAAATTCCCTTATTGCTTCTTGGGTAAATATGGTTCAGGTAAATTCGGGGGATGACAAAGCGTCCGAGAGAGAAAGATGGGAAACAAGATGAAAGAGAGGACGCTGGTCTCCTCCTTCTTTCCACTCCCTTTAGGGATTACTCTCTCCTCCATTATCTGCTGGGATGGAGCTTTGGAGGACCATGACACGCTGAGTCAGGAGTGTGTGTGTGTGTGTGTGTGTATGTGTGTGTGTGTATGTGTGTGTGTGTGTGTGTGTGTGTGTGTGTGTGTGTGTGTGTGTGTTTAAAGACACAACTTCGAACATGTGTCTTAAAGTGTGTGCATGCTCGTAATGTGTGTGTGAGTCAGTGACAGTTTCCTGGGCAGCGTGTGTTTCTTTATCCTTACAGTATGTGTGTGTGTGTGTGTGTGTGTGTGTGTCCTGCAGGCAGTGAGAGTGTTTACAGAGGGGGGGGGGGGGGGGGGGGGTAATGATGAGGGAGGGGGCTGTGGTTAAGAGAGAGAGGAAGAGGAAGAGGAAGAGAAGGAGATCAGGCTTCAGTGATTCTCCATCGTGGATGTGTAGTTTTGTTTTCCTCCACTTGGAGGACGTGTTTTAAACGTGTGTCGTCGATTGACGCCTCTATGTAAAAATTCCGAGCGTGTGCAAAACCTGACACCGTCATTGTCGAAGTATTTCAGACATTATTCTTCCATGTTTACAGTGTTCTTTCCTCCGTGCTGCTATTTTCTCTTTACACAAGATTTTGTTTGTACCTTCTTTACCTTTTCTACTCTGTGTGTCCACGTCCCATCTGTGAACATGGAGGAGGCAGGGTTTACGACTCATTTAAATCTTTGTCTGTTCCTTTTCAACCTTTTTTAAACTTGTGAAGATGTTTTTCTGTATGTTTGTGAACATGTGAAGCAGCAGCGTCTCCCTTCTCGTCCGACGACTTAGATTTGAATTAGCCGAGGGTTATTTCTCACCATCACCTTCCTCCTCCCTCTGCTCCTCTTCCTCTCCACTAACATCCGCCCTCGTTCACCTCCAACCTCCGTAATCCGCTCACAATATATTGTCCAGGGGCGACTCCTGGGACCGGCCGAGAGAGCCGGTGCGTTTTTTTCATCTTATTAATCCAGGTGGGGTATTTGTTTGACCTTGTTGCAGGACTGAGAGAAGTCGAGAGAGACAGAAATACCCAGAGGACAGAGACACGGGGACGGAGAGGAAATTAGAAAGGGAATGAAATTGGAAAGTGGTTATTTTGCAGGCGTGGAAGGAATCCCATGTTTTACAAACTACTTGCGTTTCTTACAATCCTCAGATCATTGCGTTAAGTTAAATTAACTTTTGGAAAAGGACACGTGAGACGTTTTGAGGACGATATTAAACCTAAGAACACAAAGTTCTTACGCGCAGTTCGGTTTGTGTGTGAGTGAGAGCGAAACAGACAAGAGAGACAGACGGAGAGGAAAGTGAGAGAGACAGAGGAAGGTGAGAGAGACAGAGGAAGGTGAGAGAGGAGGTGTTGCTGCGGAGAAAAAGAAGAACATCACTTTCCTCACACTGAATTATTATTAGAGTTTATCGTGCGGCTGCATGTTGTTGTTGTCTTCTGGGTAAATTTGACTTATTTGACTTGAGTCGGTAGAAACTTGATTTGTCATGATTTGAAAAGAGAGACTGAGCTCAGAAAGACAGAGGAAGGAAGATTGGACGCTCAGATCTAATCGTGACTGAGGACAACCAGAGAGCTCGTGGGGTCGGGTGAGGGAGGGAGGGGAGGCAAAGTGACGAGAGAGAGAGAGACATAGGAGTAAAATGAGGACACTGAAAAAGAGAGAGAGGGAGAGAAGCCGTCCACCCTCAGACCTCCTCATTCCTCGGGGGAGCAGAGACAGTCTGGCTTGAGTTATCCATGCAGAAGAAAAAAGAGTCAATCCATCACCCCCCCCACCACCCTCCCACCTCGACACTCGTCCTCACCCCTCCTGCCTTTTTCCCTCCATTTGCTCTCTGAACACTGTCCCTCTCTCTTCTCTCCATCTATTCCTGCAGTGCGTTTGTGTCTGTTTGCGTTTGTCTGCAGGACGGTGGAGTCCAGCTACACCTCAGGTACGTGGGGGGGGGGAGGGGGGTCGTCTCTCTACCTGTCTCTCTTACTCAAATCTCTCATTTTGTGTTTTCACTCGACTTGGATCAGACTCGAGTCAGGATCAGATCGGGCCGCGGTCGGATCAGGAAGTGGATTTAAAGTCAGACTCAAGTCAGGCAAGAAATCTGTCTCACTCACGACGTCCTGTGTTCACGCAGCTTAAGTAAAAATAAGAAAAATAACGTCCAGCCTGTAAATTCCTGCGATTTGACTTTACTATCACGTCACAATACAAACCTCCATTGAGACAGAAAATGACTCCCCCCCCCACCCCTCCCCCCCCAGCACTTTCAGTACTCATCTGCAAAGTTTGAAAAGTGTTCATGACCCCATGAAGTGTACGAGCTGCTACAAAGTGAGACCTCCACGATGTGTTTTCATCCAACGAGTGAAATAAATGTGACCTCTGGTGAAACGGTGACGTCTGCGGGGACCGGAGGGACGTTCTGTTTTCCAGAGCTTTGAAAAGTCTCTGTTTGCTTTAGTTCCAGAGTTGAGCAGGAGGAGGACGTCTTGTCCCTGGTGTCCGACCGCACGGCGTGTCCAGGGCTATTAGGTTATCTGTTCCCCCGGGGATTAACCGATTTTCTCCGGTCTGGAGGAATGTGTGAGAGCCGAGCGGCTCTGGCAGAGCGGATCCGCGGGATCAGGGTACGCTCACCCTGCGCCAAGGAGCCAGAGCCTGCGAGGCTGAATATCAGACTGTGAAGGTCTTTAGTGGACGTTCACGTGCAGGTAACTTTGTGTGTGTTGGTTATTTAGTTTATTTGGGTTTAAAGGGAGGAGGTGTTGAGTCTTCAGATGAGTTCCTTGAAGAACTCCTCGCAGTGTGAGATCTTCCTCCTCGTCAGCTGTGGTTGGAAATGTCCCGGTGTTTGCCAGCTTTCCTTCAGTTTGGCCTCTGTCCTCAGTCTGCAGCCTGGTCCGATGACTTCACCGCTGCAGAGTGCTTTGAACAAATTGCGCTTAAGTGTGATTTGGTTTCCCACGCTTCTCGTGTGTGCCTGCGGGTTTGACATCAACAGTGTCTCCCAGATGCTGATGACATCATGTGTTATTGTTGCTGCTGCTGCATGATCACAGGGAGGTTCTGTACTCAGAGGGATTATGTGCACTCTTCAAATGATGTGACACATACTGTAAATGGTGAAAGCACAAGTTCTGTTTCTGTGATCTTCTTTTTCAGGATTAAGATTTGCAGCGGGACGTTCACACACTGAAGCCAAACTTATGTTCAGATCGGTTTGAAAGTGAACAGACACAGAAATACATCCATAACTAGAAGCTCAACCTCAGATTCTTTGTCCATTTTGTCTGTATTTATATATATTTGTGTCTTATGAAACAGAGAAGTACCACCAGGGCTTAAATAAGTTGCACGCATTAGGTTTGGGAATCAAACAAGAACCAGAGGTCGTTTCTACCATCAACTGCAGCCAACAGCTTGAGGTTTCAGAACGAGCTTCAGATCCTCGTATACTTTGCTGTTCCAGTGCCTCACAGGGTTTTAACCCTAGAATTATCTCTTCATGCTGTGACTTAAAGAAACCACCAGAAAGATTTTTTGGACAATTAAAAAATCACCCCCTGAACTTCCTCCTCCAGCTTCTCTGTGGGATAGAAGCGTTTTCATTTCACCGACCAAACAGCTCCTGCAACGAGAAGAAACAAATTTCTATCAACAAACGTTGCTCGGCTCATTTTCTGACAAAATCTTTAAAATAAACAAAAAGCGACTTGGTGCAGATTCGGCCTCAGACTGAGCCTCACGAGTTTTGGCTCCTTCGCTGTATGTTTGCATTGTTCTCTGGCTTTGAGGGGAGCTGAATGATTAACCACCAACCAACAACAGTGATTATTATTTGATTAAGGGACAACGGAGAAAGTCTGCGGGAGGCAAATGAAATTAAAGAGCATAATAGAGCAGAACTAAATACCTAAACACCGGGTGAACCTCGTTCTCCCTCTGCACAACAATGTGGAGCAAGAGGAGGAGTTGTCTCTGTGTGTGTGTGTGTGTGTGTGGGGGGGGGGGGTTGTGTGTGTGTTGTTGTACATGTAGAAGCTACATGAGGGTGAATCTATTATAAAAGCGATGGTGCCTGAGAGAGTTCAACTTATGCAAACACACTGCAAAACACACACGACACAGTCAAAGAGGCCGATCACTGAAAATACACACAACACATCCAAATATTCAAACAACTCACGATATTACACACAACAGGAACTAAAAAGACCAACATCTGCACCGATCACAAAGAAAAACAAACCTCGGACGTTTTTCAAACACTTAAAAAAGCCCATTTGTTTGTGTGTTGCCCTGACGAGGACCTGTGCTGGTGCGTGTTGTGAATCATTTCTCGCTCAGCGCACGTTGTTCGCTGTGAGTCTGTGTTGTCGTTGTTCTGCAGCCTGTTCATTTAAACCCAGGAACCTTCGGTCGTATTTTAGAAACACAAAAGCTGATTTCGGCCGAACAGAAGCGGCTGAAGTCAGCGATTTAAATGCAGATTGAAATCCTGAGTCGAGCGTCTGGCCCTCAGTGTTTTCACGCATATTGGAAACAGTCTGGACTGTCTGGCTTTGTGCTGGAGCAGGAGGATGTTTGCAGAAAACGGGAATCTCCTGTTGCATAACAGTCTGCATCAGAGATTTGAAAAATAACAGTAGAATATTTCTGTTTGCTCCGACTGACCTCCAGTCAGATTATCACCAGAGGAGATCTGAGAGCTGTTGGACGTCGTTACGTGCATCAGTGCAGACGAGGCAGCAGAAAGTCCACTGCTCTGATGGCTCCATTTAATTCCACCTGTAACATGTGAGTGTTTCCCACAGTTCACATTTAAAGAAACGCTTTTCTGGGCTGGGTGACGATTCCCAAACCGTTGACCAGGCATTTTATGAGCTTTAGTTATTTCTATTTCGGTAAAGACGACTTCTGGCTTTTTAACTTTGACATTCACAGAAATAAAAAGTACACGTTGAATAAGATTTTAGCTAGTTCTTATCCCACTGATGTGTTTTGGGATGAAACAACATGAGATTATCGACGGGACTCTAAATGTCGTCATCGCTGCAAGACGGCAGCGTTTGTATTTTTTTTTAATTTATTCATTTCTGCATCGTGTGATGAAGCGGAGACGCGTCGTCCATCTTTATTCACACACGTCTCTGATTTGAAGCTTCTGTATGTTTCCTTTAAACCGTGTCAAACTGAATCCAGTGGAACACGGAGCAGTGAAGCGTCTCGCTGAGTCGAGTCGTACTCTGCTGTTGTTGCATCACATGCCTTCAGGGTGTCACAGCTCCAGGCACAAAATGGAGCTCTGTGAATTGAACGATGGAGAAAAGTTACTCCTTCAGTTTTAGTTTTGTGCATCGTCCTCGCATCTGTATTCCCAGCCTGCCACATGTTTTCTTTTCCTCTTCTTCTCCCTCCTTCCTTCTGGTTTTTTAATCAATCCGTCCCATCCTGAATTTCTCTGCCTGATGTAAACGATGTACGAACGAAGAAACTCTCCTCTGGGAGCGACAGAAGGAAAGAGAAGTCTAAAAAAAAAAAAAAACCTCAGGGATGAATTCAGGAGGAGGAGGAGGCGAATGAAATGAGAAGACAAGGGAGGAAGGAAAGAGTGAGTGATAGAAATGGAGAAAGACAAAGATAAGGAATTAAACCCAAAACGTCCCTCACCCCATGTGGTCCACACACACACGCACACGCACCGCCTCATCGCCATGACCACATTAACTGTCCCAAACCAGAGTTATGTAACTAGATTGGGGTTCTGAGCCAGAAATCCTCTTACGTAACTCCGCTCCCTCAGATTTTTTTAACTTCTGGTAATAATTTAGGGGTTTAATTCAAAATGTCTTCAAAAGACGCTTTTGTTTGCTAAAGCTAAAGCTGCACGTTCTCTAACGCTCACGCTCCTCTCATGCCTCCGCGGTGACCAGGGCGTTGGGATCCGCCGCTTTAGACAACACGGGAAAAACTTTATCCGAAGTTTGGTTTGGATTTCATGACTTTTGTGATATTGTTAGTTGTTTCTGGTTGTTTCCTGTTTTTTATCTTGTGTGAATCATTTCCACAGTGAAATCAGAACTGTACTTCGTCAAACTGTGAAACACTGAAACACAGTCTCGTCGAGTCTTGTGCGTATCAGCTTCATCATTTGGCCGAGTGCAGCTGAACGAATGGACGAGCCTGGGAATGTTTGTGGACTCGGTCGTAAACACAGCTGTTCCGTCCTCACGTGGCCGATCACCTCACGGAGCATCCGTCTCGTCTTCCTATGGGTCGTCCAAGTGGTTGGGACGAGACACGCAGAGGAGCCGCAGCTGCACTTCAGCTGCATGGGACAGAAATGTTTACGAACTAACTTAAACGCCAGTATATTTAATTTCATGTCGACATTTCAATGTGTTTCCTGGCCATTGTTGTTAATTAGAGAAGTAAAACCTTTTTAAGCTCAAGTTAAAAAATCCTCACACTCTTTTTAAATCTACTAAAAACTCACGGGTCCCATCAGATCCTATTGTTTTATCTCATGTGACATAATCCTGCGGTGAAAAGCCGCGTTGTCTTGTAAACATTTGTCTCGTTCCAACTGTGGTGAACAGGGGAGCACTAATATATTTTAATACCTCCCACAATTTCTTGTCAAACTCCCAACAGTAATCTGGCTCTGCAGGGCGCAGGGGGGGGAGGGGATTAGCAGATTAACAGCTCCCCCTATTGCACATATATATAAATTAACGAATACGTGTGTTAATGCAAACTTCCTTATATATCGAAGGATTACTCCGGGGTTAAGACTGCAGGTGACAGTAGTCGTCCCCCGTCATCGTCAGAATAAGCAGATAAAGATGTTGTGACAGCGAGTTTAGTCTTCAGGCTGTTAAGTGAGGATTTGCAGGACGTTATGCAAAGTGAGGAGCGAGCAGAGTTCGTTAGCTCGGATTCAACGACGTGTTCATGTAATGTTTTGATCCAGTGACCAACAGTGATGACAGCGATTTTCAAACTGGAGTCTAATGAGTTTCAGTCAATTTAAAATGTACTTTCTCCTGTTTGAGCAGTTTTCATGCACACACACACACGTATACGCACACACACACACACACACACACACACACACACACACACACACACACACATCCCTCAGGTGTGTCCTCTCTCTCTCAGTCGATCTCTATCTCGACACCTCGGGCCTTGTTGTTGTCTGTGATTGTGGTCGATTTAATCTTTTGTGTTTGGCCTTTGGGAAGTTTGTGGATTACACAGTCACACACACACACACTCACACACACTCACATACACACAGATGTCCATCATCGCTCACATGACTGCTCTTCTTTTGTTTTCAGATTCACATTCGGTTTATTTAAGCTAAAACATTAGCGAGGACAAAGTCACACACACACACACACACACAGGTTTTGTGTATTAGAGTGTAATCTGTTCGTCCTGTCAAAGTCCTCGCTCAGCAGGAATCATTAAAGAGTAGTTAATTACCCATAATCCACTCTGGGCCAGATGTCTGCTCTGTTGGAGTGGTCAGAATTAGTGTGCATGTGTGTGTGTGTGTGTTTGCCACCCTCTCGTCGTCTCCTCTTCATCATCTTTTCATCTCCTCTTCCTCGTTCTCCGTGTGTTTGTCCTTCTCAGTTTCCCTTCATTCTCTACCTCTTTCTCTCTCTCTATGCCCACAAACCCATCCCTCCCTCTCTCTCTCGGTCTCTCTCCACCCCTCGCTCCCTCGTTCTCTCTCTCACTCTAGTCATTCGCTCCCTCGGACTCGGCGGGACTCAGAGTTGACTCGTTTCAGTCGTCACCAAACAAACTTTAGTCTGAACCTGCTGCGTGATCTAAGGTACAGTAACAATTCGTGTGTGTGTGTGTGTGTGTGTGTGTGTGTGTGTGTTCATCATATTTCACTTGTAGCGTGAACATTTCCTGATCCTGTTTCAGACTTTGAACTGTGAGAATCATCCGCTCTGTGATAACAGATGTTTCACAGTTCTGGGTGTTAACTTGTTTCACGAGTTTCACTTTGTAACTGGGTCGACTGAAGTTCATCCGTTACACAACTTACCTGAGTCATTGTGGGAATTTGACGAGTTGCTGGTTTCAGGATATTTTCTGCGCTGTGTTTCGGACGCTCGTCATTCTGGCTCAATCATTTCACGCAATTTATTTTATCGAAACAAGGTTGTTTTAAATTTTATATTTGACCTTGAAAATGTAAATTAATTCACTTTATCGATTTGACGCGTTCAGTGGCTGTTGTTTTTAGACTCCGTCATTTTGAGGGTGTTTTCTGAGTCAATTGTAAAATTGTGTTGATTTCTTTATGATTGACGACGTCAGGAACTCCTGCACCAAGTTTTTCAGACTCGCGATTATTCCGACACGCAAAGTATTTCTGTGTCACGACGTCTGCATGATTCTGCAGGACGCTGCTGGGACCTGGACTTAAATCTGAAACGAGTAAAGATTCATTCAAAATTAAAATGAAAAAACTAAAATCTGGATTAACCAACGTCGGCTGAACCACGACCGTCTTGTCGGAGGATTCCTGGATGAAGTTATCAGACTTCGGTTACCTCTCTCTCTCTCTGTCGATATACGTTTCCTCAGGCAACTTTTCAACATCGTGAAAGAAAGAAAGATGAAAGATTTCTTGTATTTTCCAGCCTCAGCGTGACGTCTACTTTCACTTTCCCCTTGAATAACTGCAAGTTTTCCAGAACCTTGAAAGAAGGCAACATGAGACAGTGTTTGATTTACTGAGGAGACTCCCCGTGTTCTCCTCTTGCACCAGAATTGTTTGCAAGCTCCTTTTGAAAGATAAAGGGAGTTAAACAAGTTCTTACACCTTGTCCCGACGTGTGAATCAAAAAACAACCGCAGAAAAACAACCTCTCTATCATTTGTCCGACCCGGACGATCGAGTAAATCATTGTCTTTCCTCGTCGTGTTTCTTTGAAGAGGAAATACCTGCTGAACAAATCACGACGGAGGTAAATAAAGCTGGAAGAGAGAGAAAAGAAGGACTGAGACCTTTTTGTCTGTCTCTTCAGCTTATTGTGTTTGACCTGGTTGTTGTGTGTTGGTTCAAGGTCGGGCTGCGAGAAGGAGAGAACAGTAAATATTGTGGCCGCTCAGCTGAGATTTTGACGGCGAAAGAGAAATAAAGACGGATTCCTCATCATCCTCGCATGAACTCTGTGTGAGAACTCAAGTCGAGGAGGGAGATTGTGCTCGGGCGAGAGACGGAGAAAGAAAAAACAAGTGTGGGAACGTGAGGTTCTCTCACCTTGCCGGCTTTTCTGCAACGGAGGGAAAGCGACAGAGATAAAACGAAGTACAAGAGGCTGAAGTGGCGAAAAGAGAAAGAAGACAAAGTGGTTCAAAGAGAGAAGACGGGATGTGCGTTAAAACGAGCTGTCAGCACGAGACAGAATCGGAGAGAGGGAGAGCAAACGTCCCCGTTATTCACAGCGACGGCTGACAACACGCATCCGCTCGCGTGGAATCGATGCCGTCGACTTAACGAGATGTTCTGAAAAATGTCTGGCAAAACGGCAAATCAGCAAGAAGGGGAACAGCTTTGCTCTCTCGCAGCTCCTCACCCGCCTCACCCCTGGGGGCCTGGACCCCATTACGTAAGATTGAATGTAGGAAAAGGCTAAACGCGATCTTTGTGGGAGGCCCGGGGATGAACCTGGATTAGTGAGGGTTTAGGGATATTTGTAAAAGGGAATCCCGGCTGACTTCACTGTGGAAATATGTTTCTCATTTTCCAGGGAACATTGAATTCAGACGTTCGTGGTTTCAAGTGAGACACTTCGAGATAACCCTGAAAATTTACAGATGAATCGATGAACCTTAGATACTTTAGACTAAATATATAAAGATGGACGACACGGCAGCTATCAAAAGCCAAATCGTCTTGATCGCCATCTGGTGGCTGGCTACAGTATAGATCATGAACCCAACATGCTCCGTATCCAATTCTCCGGAGTTGACCTGCAGGACATGTCTGAAAACGTCTTATTAGACGATCTGGACACGTTCATCATCTGGATCTGTCTGGATTTGAATTGAATCTCAGTCCTTGATTATTATTATTATTATTTACGATGAAGAATAATGAAAAACCTCAAATGTTTCTTCTGGAGAGAGGAGATGAGCCGTGAAGACGTGTTTCCTCTGATTTCACTGCGCAGGCGTTCACTGCTGCGACAGCTTTCTGCAGAACGGCACAAACAATCGTCCCGGTGAAACCACAGAGCTGAATCTCGACTCGCCGGAGGAAAACAGAGGGACGTCCCTCTGCTGGAGTCTTCATTTCCTCGTGTTTGATGCTATCAGTGAGAAATAAATGCAGAAATGTGGATTTGTGTGAGAGGCGGACGTGTCAGAGTTGTAAACAGACTCGGTTTGATTTAGACATGTGAGGTTGTGTTCGTGACGGCACCGGTGCAGAAAGGAAAAGCTGCTGAACTCACCTGGAGCTGACGTGAGGCGTCGCGTCGCTGCCTCTGGAGCAACGAACCTCTGATAGTGATGCAACCTGATTTCAATATCAGGATTTTAAAACTCCTGTAGTCTGAGCTCAGGTTTACTGCAAAGGAAGTTTCCTTCAGTTCACTTCAGGTGAAGAGAAAGAAATTAAAATATGACTAAAGTTATAAATGATAAGACTTTATTCATCTGCAACATATTTAACTTTGAACACCACGTTCATTATTAATCCTTGAAAACTATCTTGAGAATCAGGTGACGAACTGGGGATTTGCGGACATGATGTCTTGTAAGAAAACCCTACAGCTGTTTATTTCCATGTGAGCTGCAGCAGTGAGAAAGAGGAGGAGGAGGAGGAGGCAGATTGAATTTACGATAGCTGCAGCTTT
Source organism: Paralichthys olivaceus (assembly GCF_024713975.1). Lineage (NCBI taxonomy): Eukaryota > Metazoa > Chordata > Actinopteri > Pleuronectiformes > Paralichthyidae > Paralichthys > Paralichthys olivaceus. The sequence goes on along the minus strand of NC_091114.1, from coordinate 15,385,375 downwards.
ACATGGATCAATATAAGGACAAAGAAGGAGAGAACAGCTGTGTTGTATATATTGTATTGTATTGTACACATATTTTATTGATGTTTGCTTTGTGTTTGGACTTGGTGAAAACGACTCCACCACTCGTACTGTTTCTATATCGTTGCCTTTAATCGTGGATTTGGAATCTGATTTCAAAGTTCTCGCATATTTAGGGAAGTGGAATCTGTTGCGTGTGCAACTTGGCATCGGAATCCACCGTCAATGTGTGTCCGAGATAAAGTTCTCCCTGAACTCTACATCTGTTTACACAAGTTTTAAAAAGCTCAGTGTAGTTCGTGTTTATTTCCATTTTTCATTTCTCTCCAGTGAGAATTAACATTGTGAGTGAGACACTCCACGTTCTCCAGGCGGAGACGTTTCCACTCATGTGTCTCGAGTAGAAAACGAATCTGCAATCAACCCTCGTGACCTTGACTCACCTCTGCAGCGGATTCCATGCATTGGAAACGAACTTCAGCTGTGTGTGTGTGTGTGGTTCACCAGATGATGTATTAACTTGATAAATGGAGGGAGGAAAGGAAGGAGAAGGACGTAGGAAAGGAGAAGTAAAAGGAACGTTAGATGAGTCCTCTCTTCTTCTCATTGTGTATTCTCCCCATTTCTCTCTCTCTCTCTCTCTCTCCCCTTCACCCTCTCAATCTCATTCCCTGTGCCGCTCACTTCACTTTCAATTTCTCTCCTTCCATCTGAACCCACCCAATCTCACCTTCTTCATTTATTCAGCTCTCCGTCTGTCGGTTCACGCTCCTGCCTGCTCGCCCTCCGTCGCTCTCGCTCTCCTGCAGACATTAAACCGTGGGCATGAATCTCTGCTGCAGTTTGCGCTTTGGAATCGTGGCTGCGGTGATTTGCTGGCGTTGATCAGCGAGGTCGACCGCGCACAGGGGCGTTGTCTCGCTGAAACGGGAGAAGACCAAACAAACCGATGCCACAAATCTAGAAAAACCCAATCAGCTAATATATTGCGTCCATATAGTTTTGGCCATATAGTGTATTTCCCTGTGTTTCCTCTCGCTGGCCTCTGATTGGCTGTTTTCTGCCTGACTCTTTATGAATTGAACGGCATCGGCTGCTTGTGACTGGCTGGGGGCCGATCAACACAACGGATGCTCTCTCTCTCTCTCTCTCTCTCCCTCTCTCTCTCTCAACCACACACAAATCACAAATATACACACATGCTCACTGGCAACAACCAAACCTTTCATTGAAACGTGTAGAGGTGCACACACACTCTTTCCACCTCTCTCTCTCTCTCTATCACACACACACATCCATGCTCGCTTGTACACACTTATCTTCACACACACACACACACACACACACACACACACACACTGACACCGGCACACAGCCTGCTTTGTCCACAGCTCACGTAGCGCGGTGCACTCAGACGAGCTCTCACACATGCGTAGTGTAGGACACACACACACTCTCTCTCTTTCCCATCTTCTGTCACTCACTCTCTCGCTCGCCCTCAGCTGCAATCACATGCCGAGCTTCACACACACACACACACACACACTCATAGACATGCAGTCACACACTCCGGGTTGCAGTCAGTGATGCTGTGACGCTCTCTCCTCACACACACACTTACACTCCGCTCGTCTTGCACGCTCACACACCTCGTCCGCCTCAGTCAGTCAGTGTGTGTGTGTCGGTGGAATGAGGCGGTGATGTTTTGGGACAGGAAGAATAGTATGGGCAATTCCCAACGACGGCCCAAAGGAAGACACAGACCAAAATCGGCAACAGGTACTTTATCTCTCTGTCTTTTTTCTGCATTTGGTCTCTTCATCCCTCGTTCCTTCCATTCGTTCATTAACGTTCACTCACACCTTTGCTGGTCAGTGCTGGTTTTCCATCCGTTTGTCTGTCTGCCTTCTTCACTCCTCCATCAAACCCATCTATTCCTCCATTCGTCCCACACGCACTTATGTAGTATAAAGCATTCTGTCTGTTGTTTTACTCGTCTCCGTATTTCTCCATCCGCAGTCTTCTATAGGAAGGTGTCTCATGTCCGTTCATCCATCCATCCACACAGAACTTGTCCAGCCTCGTATTCCTCATCGTTCATCGATTATCGTTTTTTTTGCATCCATCCCATTGTTGTGTCGGCTTAACATTGTGGCTCTTCACCTCCATCTATTCATCCATCCATCTTTTCTCTGTTCATTTTATGCAGTGCATGGACAGCCACCATTCCTGGACCCATTGTTCTGTCTATCGATCGATCGAATCCATTCTTTCATTACTTCATCTTCCATTTTCACCCCCCCCCCCCCCCCCCCCCCCCCCCTCCACTCAAAAGGTTTCATATTGAGGTGCCTCACTTTCCTGCATCCCTCCATCAATTCTCCATCCAACTGTTTCATTCATTCATCTGTCCATCAATTTACCTAGCACTGATCCATCCATCCATCCAGTCTTCAGTGTCTCCATCCCCAACGTGTCTCATGTTTGTAACCCTCCATTGATTCTGTTTCTACTTATTGAATTTTGGTTTTTCATTAATCTCACATTTCCTTTCTCCTTTGAGCCAAATGTTTCATATTCTGGTGTCTCTTATCCGTCCATCCGTCCATCTCCTCCTCCACTCAATGTCCCTCTTCGTCTGAGTTGCCAGGTTTGAATGATCTAGGTCAATTGGTCTTTTGCCTCTTGGCCAGTGACTGAGAGACCGAGAGTGTGTGTGTTTCTGTGTGTGTGTGTCCCGGGCACTTTTTCTGCTTGTGGTTCACTGCTGCTGCTACTCAGCTGTGTGTGTGTCTTTGTGTGTGTGTGTGTGTGTGTGCGTGTGTGAATAGAAGGTTTTATGTTTAACGCATTTTGCAACATGCTGCAGTCTCGTGCATGACAGTGCTTGTCTCGGAGTGTGTGTGCACAGTTGCTTGGCTGAGCTGCCTCGTCCTGCACGGCTGGATGGGATTACCAGTGGGTTCTTTAATTATCTCGGAGGGCGAGCGAGGTAGAGATGGTGTGCGAGAGAAAGAGAGCGAGAGGAGAAGGGAAACGAGGGAGCGAAGCGGAGATGACAGTACTTGTAAATCTGCCCCTTTTACTCGCTTCCTCTTCGGACGATGAAGGAGGACAAGATTGGCACTGAGAGAGAGAGTGGGAGGGAATGGGGGGATGAGGAAGAAAGAGGGAGGAAGAGGAGGTATGAGAGGGGTGGAAAGGGAAAGTAAGAGAGGAAATTTAGAGGAAATGGAGAAAATAGGCGGTTGAGTGATTTTTGGTGAAGTGGAGATAAACGAAGGAGGGGCAGGAGTGAGTGGGGGGGGGGGGGGGGGGGGGGGGGGGGAGGAAGGGAAGAGGGGAGGATGATGAAATGCACACATGCACAGTGTTTGTGTCATGCTGCAGAGCTGCACAGTGCACACAGTGCCAACCAAGAGTAAATACAACCATATGCTCACTCGTTTTCTGTGTCTACACACTCTGTGCATATCCCCAGGAGAAGTGTGTGTGTGTGTGTGTGTGTGTGTGTGTGTGTGTGTGTGTGTTCAGTGCAGCATGTATGTAAGCTTTAACACAGGACGCCAGCCTGCACACACCTGCCACGGTGCAATAATGAGCACAAGACGCTTCCCGACACGTTTGACCTTGACTTCAATCGGCGTCCGAAACACATTTGTCATCTTCACACAACAGTGACGGACACACACTCCCGTCTCCAGCTGCTGCATCACACGCCACACGTCTGCAGTTCGACTGATACGATGACGGTCGGCGGCAAGAGGTGCGATCGTCAAATGAGGAAGTGCTGTTTTTATTTCATGTCCTCTCCGGGGAAAAAACGCTGAAAACGTTTACCTGCAGGAGGACGGACGTCATGTGACGTTGTGATGCAGCAACTCCTCACAGGGAGGACGTCTGATTGGTCAGAAAGTTCATGACTGACGTTTAGAGAACGTGTCATCGGACCTCGAGCTACAGGATTCGTCTGTTAAACCACAGTTTGACTTTCACACTTGCACAACGCAGCAGAAAGTTCACAACAGCGAACAGGATCCGTGTTCTCCAACATGGTGAGTTAGAGAACAGCCGTGTTTGTCACGAGGACGTTTCTCGTCTCCCTCCGCTCATCCCACGGAACAAATCTCAACTTCTCTCGGTTCATGTTTCCAGAATGGGAGATTCGGGCCTGGAATAAAAATCTAAAGCATCTTTCGCTCTTTCTGAAATTTCACGGGAGGAATTAAAGTCTCCACGATTCCCCGACCTGACATAGTGACCATCTGATCCTGACATTCTCTGCTCCATCTTTTCTTCATCCTTCATTCTCCACATCCATCCATCTCTTCCACTCTCCCTCCCTCGTCTCTCCTTCACCTCCTCTCTCACGTTCTTTTTCGGGTCGTGAGGTTTTCTATATGATGCCGCTCTCTTCTGCTGCTATGCAACCGTTGTCCTAGTGATCACCCGATAACGCTCTTCCATTGTTCCAGTTTTCATACTTAACTTTTCTTCTCCTCTGTCATTTCGTTTTCATCCATTCGCTCATGCACAAAACGCACAATCGACCACACACACTCACGCACACACACACACACACACACACACAAAACGTGTTCATTCATACATTTCCAGATCGATGATGTCATTTTCAGCACAGGCAGCACAGCCTGCAGCAGGAGGGAGAGAGGGAAGGAGATAGGGAGCGAGGGAGGGAAAGAAAAGAGGGGTGTGTGTAAGAGATAATTGGATGGAGGCGAGGAGGAGGATGAGGGTCTAGAGGAAGCAATTGAGAGATCTGAGGCGAGATAGAGGATGAGGAGAAGGAGGGAGGCGGGAGATGTAGAGCGGGGAAGGAAAGGAGCGAGAGGAGAAGCAGGTGTAGGGAGAGAGAGAGGGAGAGAGAGATGCTGAAAGAGAGAAGAGGAGGGTGAAGAAGAAGGAGGAGAAGAATGTGAGGAGACAGGAAACAGCCCGAGAGTCTGTCTGCTGGAGGCGGAGGCTGCTGTTGCCATGGCAACCATACAGGTGATAAACGTGTGTGTGTGTGTGTGTGTGTGGTTTGTCCATTCATTAACTTGTGATTGCGTGACCTACTGATGTCACAGTGGGCGTGTCACATGTTTCGTCCCACTCGACAGGTATTTTTCAGACGTGATCTTTAAACTCATCTCAGACTTTGCTGAACTCGTCCTGACCGCCGCTCACGATCTCCTTGCGAAACGCGAACACCGTGGAGAACGTACGCTCTGCTGTCGGCCTGCGTCCCTCTTCCAGCACATCAGAATTAACGGTGCGTCGCTCCAGAGGAGGACGGAGATAATCAAGAGCAGATGCTGCGTTCAGATGAAACCGAGGACTCGAGTTGCATTTTAGCACGGGTGGTTAAATACACAATGTGCTCGGGGCTCAGTCCGTCCAAGCTGTGAGCAGCACGTTTAGAAGACTGGTGGCATTTATCTACTGTATACCTCCAAAAACTGCACATGGAAGAAACTAGTTCAACAGTTCAACGGTCCAGTGTGAAGCTAACAAGGTTCTCGAGATATGAGGGACACATCAGGAGACAATTTATCGATGTACGGACTCGATAGGTTTTCATGGGTTATGATTATTTTGGTTGCATGGTGACGCTGGCCTGTTTGTCCTCAGTGTCTCTGTGTTGTCTCTAAGGTCTTAAAAAAATGTTCCCTGGCCTCAGTTTATCCCTCGTCGACTCGCTGCTCAGCCGCTCTCCTCCTCTGTTTCTGCACCGCTGTGCAAATCCAGTTACCGGAGCCGCTGAGTCTTTATGGTGACGGTGCAGCTTCTGCGGCGCTGTCAGGAGTCTAGTGCCTTGCTGAGAGGAACCTCAGCTCCTGTATTTAAAGGTGGAGGGAGCATTAATCATCCGCGCTCTCTCCGTGGCGGAGATCTGCAAACTCAGCCCCCTCGCAGCGCCCTGCCAACTCCTCCGACACTTAAGCTGCTGCAGCTTCCAGATATTAGATATTAATAACACTTGTCATTGACTTTGTTGCCTTAATTCTTCCCGTGTCGGGGCTTTTTTTTTACACTCTGCACTCGCTCTCACTGCGTTTCTATTTGTGTCCCGAACTCTGGTTCCTGTCGGAAACCTCGTCAAACCTCGAGGAATGACCTGATCGGGCTTTGTCCTCAAGAAACCCCACGTGTGGTCGTGTGATGCAACATCGTCAGTGCTGTGATGTCACGTGTCGTGGTAACCACGGTTACAGGTGCAACAGACCTGAAACATTCACAGTGTGGATGTTTTCAAGCAAGTTTGAAGAATTGTTCACATCAATTCAATTCAGCACGTCAGCATTTAAAATCTATGGAAAATGGAGTAAGAAATAAAGTAAGAATAGAAACCGAATCCTAAATATATAAGATAACAACAGAAATACTAATATTCAACACTTTATAGACTCATTCCCTTCAATCCAGATTCTGTTGTTCATGTACAATATGTGCTTGGCCGTCATTTTAACTTTGATGACTGTGTTCCCCTCGCTGGTTATTATACACGTATGTAAACACAATGTGTTGTGGGTCCCTCTCGTCACCTCCAGTGTTTTCAGGAAGTAGCTGTTGAGTCGAGGAAGGAAAAGAGTCGAGCTGCAGCGACAACGCGCACGAGGGAGGGAGCGGAGGAATTTTTATTTTCAGTGTTTCAGTGGGGTGTTACTGATGAGAACAGTAAGTACACAACATATAAAGAAATCTCCATATCTTGATAAACTAATGTAATAATGAAGTACTTGTGACGTGAGTCTTAGTGCCAGAAACAATCCTGAAGAACACTTAGTTGAATTAAACACTCTGGTTTTTTAAATTATTACTTTTGCAGCCAAACATTGTGGTTGTGAGAAGTTTGGTGTGAATCAAGGTTTATTTATTAGAGGACGACGACACTTAGTTTAATTAGAATTAAAATAGTTTTATCGACACTGCACAGAACACAAGACACAACACATGCAAATATTGTTTTCATGCAAACAGTGAGGGAGCTGGTGTTTAAAAAAAAAAAGGATCAATCATATCGATCGGCTCTGAGGAGCAGAAATGCAGGAAGGAGTTGGGGAGGTGGTAGAAGGGAGAGGAAGTGGGAAAACAAGAAGTGGGAAGTCACACCAGCCGGCACAATCAGTTTCCTCCCTTTCTCTCCTCTTACACCACGAGAGAAAAGCGTTTCTTGCCTTCCATTCTTTTCCTCCATATCTTTTTTCCCCCTCTCTCATTCCTGCTCGTGGCCACAGCCTGAATGAGTCACTGGGTTTACCTCCGTCGGCCGCTGGCCTCTCCTCCTCCTCCCCTTCCCCCTCTCCTCTTCTCCCTCTGAGTTTACATGTCTGTGATAGTTTCTGTGCCGGGCGAGAGTTTAGTTCATGTGTAAGGACATGGAGGTTTTCTGGACCAGGCCAGGTAAGAGGCTCCGAGAGCATGTTTTTGTTTTAGTCATTGTTTTCTGGAGTGCGAGCGAGGGATTCCTGCGGAGGGACTGAGGGTTGAGAGGAGTCGGAGCAGGGAGCGGAGTGGTACAGGAACGAAGAGGACAGCTTCTTCTCACGATAAGAGAAAAAGTCAGGAATGCTTCGCTTGACATGAGTCAGGGAAACGTGACCACGTAGCATGTGTTCGTATCATGTCTGTGGTTTCATATGCTGCTGGAGCGACACATGTTTTATCGAACATGGCCTTTGTGTTGTTTATTGTGATGCTGCAGCAGCTTCTAGAATCTGAATGTCTTGAGGTTTGGGATGAAACTCGTGCAATAAATACAAAACAACAAAGAAAAGCACATTTGTTAGTATTTTATGGAAGAAAACTCGAGAAGAAAAGGGAGAATACACATTTTCGTACAGTGTTGTCTTCCATCTCATGTCATTTTGGAAGAAAACTTTAAAAAAGTGTGACTGATCAACCAGGTTTTATTTGTTTTTATTCTATTATGGAAAAACCCACAGAATGATATTAACTCTTTATGATTTAAATCTAAAGTTAGAGAACTTTTTACTTTAAAATGGGTTCATGTTCAGTGTTTCCTTTTTTTATTATGGAAAAATCCAGTTTTATTGTTTCAACTTCTCGTGATGCTGTTTTTTTTTTTTTTTTTTTTTTTTGTGGCTGAACAAACTGAAATATTCCAGATGTGCACACGTATGTTATTTTCAACATATTTACCCAAATATCAGAACGATATATATATTTGGAAACTTTGGGATTAAAATGAAGTCGTGTGCGTCTGAATAACGTTTGGAAACAAACTGTGACTTCTACATGACTGCAACTCAAAGATATGTGAAGGAAAAACAGAGCAAATCTGAGCTATAAAATTCGTGGTCATGGTTTCGCTCGCATGACGTGCGCACTCACACGAGACAGACACACAACCCAGTCTGTGGTCACATGTGTGCGAGTGTGTGTTTGTGTGTGTCGCTGCCTCTGAAGGGCTCTTTGTGGGTCGAGGAGTCGCCACTTCGCGCTTCGCTCGTCTCCAAAAGTCTTCACACAGGGACGTGACGGGGCCACAAGGTCAAAGGAGGTCACACACGCGCACACACACACACACACACACACACACACACACACACACACACACACACACACACACACACACACACACACACTGTGTTGCTGAAAGTGCATTTTGACTCTGCTTCTGTCCCATTGTGGTTTTTTGTGCTTGGCTAAAATATGGTTTCCAATAAAGCAATTATTATAAAATCCAATACACACACATACACAAATGCAAGCACACACAGCTGAGGTTTTGCTTTCCAACATCCAACACTCTAGCATGGAAAAACACACTCACACACACAAACACACAGTAGAACCTTCACTCATTACCATCATACCATCTCTCTGTCTCTCTCTGTCTCTCTCTGTCTCTCTGTCTCTGTCTCTCTCTCTCTCTCTGTCTCTCTCTGTCTCTCTGTCTCTCTGTCTCTGTCTCTCTCTCTCTCTCCCTCCGCTGCCAAATTCAGTCTGGAAATAAAAGCAAGAAGAAGAAGTGGTTGAATCTTCCTGCAGATGAGATGCTCAACACGATTGTTGGATCAGACCCCACGTCTCTCATCCTCTCGATGTAAAAGAATTAAGCTAAAGCGAATCTCGGACACATGGCGCCGCCATCTTGTCGTTTTGCCATCAGGGCCCCTGGTCTTTGGGTGATGTCGTCTAGTTTTTATCACCTTTAGTTCGATTTATTTATAAAATTCTTTTTTATTTTCTCTTTCCTGCTTTAATGCGATGACCTTTGTGTGTGACCAGCTCACTGATGATGTCACATCGCTCCGGGGTTCGGGTTAGAAACGTTTATTATGATACGATTATTACTTTTGAAGGATGACGCTCGATTTTCAATTAACGAATTAAAACCAAACTTATCAGAAACATAAACATCTGAACAAACGTCGGTGTGACAACATGTCGTCCATCTTTACGCACAGACTATTTACTTCAGGATTTATTTTACTCTAAAGCCGAGAGGAAACATTAACAGTCTCAGGCTTGATTAAGTTTCCGTATTAGACGGAGGAAAGAGAAACAACGATGGAAAGAGGACGAAACAATAGAGAGAAAGAGGAGGTGGTTTGTTATCAGGGATAATGATGATAGAGGGAGGTGTAATACATGTTGTGTGTGTGTGTGTGTGTGTGTGGGTCTAAATCAAATGACCGTGTAAATGATGCTTTGACCTGTGAGTGACTTTCCCTTGAGCGGTTTGGTCCATATCTGTGTGTGTGTGTGTGTGTGTACGTTATTTGTCCTCTCGCCTTCGTCAACCACGTCTTCTCGTCTCAGTCCGACTGTCTCCTCCTCCTGTTTGTATTTGTGTCGTTGCTTAAGCAGCGATGTTACACCGAGAGTTAGAATCATGGACTGGGAATAAAGATGGACGACGGGTAATGAACCCGGAACATCCTGGATACGAACGCTGCCATCTTGCATCGATTACGTTCTTTGGCATCTGGTCCAGCTACTGATCACGAGTCAGTCTCAGCCGTCAATCATCCTGTGTTTGTATCATCCAATAACGAATTAAAACCAAACTTCATCGGAAACACTTGAACAAACGACCTAAAGAACTGAAACACCTTTATTTTAAACACTATTGTTGTTATTATTATGATTAATTATTATTATTAAGAATCCTGGATTTGTGGAAACGGCTCGTCTGGTTCCAGGTCGTTGCAGGTCACTGGGTTTCTTCTGTTCCCTCTACATTTATTAGACGTGTCTGTCTGGTGAAGAGGAAGAAATAACAGGAAATAAATAAAGTGCTGTTTCCTGTCCAAGTCTCCTCAGAGACAAAGGCTCCTGGAAGTGACCGGGAGAGCACAGCCCTGCAGGGACAGTGTACAGTATGTGTGTGTGTGTGTGTGTGTGTGGACCAGCGGTGATGCAGGGGTTGGTCTGCGCAGCATCAACGCACCAGACATGCACACGCTCTGACACAGTGTGGGAATCAGCCCGTGAAATAAGAGGGCAGGATCGAGAGGGAGAGCATTCTTTATGAGCGACGACGCTGTGGGACGCGAGTCACAGTGGGAGCTGCTGTCGCTCGTCTGGTGCCAGTGGGGCTCGTAGTTTGCTGTCAGACAAGGTTAGCGCTATCAAAGCAGACTGGAACTACAGGAAGTGGTGCCAAAACAGATCGGAGGGCCTGGCAGCTGGTGATAAGGTTCCTCTGGGGGGGTTTGTTCCACGCTGACAGATGCCAACTGTCAAAAAACAGCCAGACAGGAAGTACAGGTCTGGATCTGGGGCTCGGCAAGCTGCAAAATTATTGTTTTTATAACAATTCATTACATTTATATCTGCAGGAAATATGGCAAAGACAGTTTTATGGAAGACACTGGTTGAGTTTTGGCCGCCTGGGGGCGGCGGGACAAGCCTTGAACACAGTATCGACATATGATCATCCCATTTTTACACATCTGCAGATATGAAGCAACAACCACTCTCCTTTGTCGAAGGCATGTCCAGTTTTCACTCCTCTTTGGTCTCCACCTGTTTGGTGCCCAGGTCGTGTACATCGGGTTTATCGGAGCCTCGGCGGCGAAATGAGAAGGTGGAGAGAAATCATAAAATATCCCCTCACGTCTCTGTCGGTCAGAGCGACTCCGACTCGTCCCGGCTGCTGCAGTTTCCAGCATGAAATATTAAAAGCACCACGAGTGTTGTTCGGCATGAAATGTTAAAGCGACACCGTGTATCGTGGTCGCGTTAAAGACGCGTTTTCGCCCCGGTTGACTTGGCCGACTGCGGAGACCGTCGGCCTCGTCTCGTGTTTCCTTGATGCGTCGTGTTGCGTTTAGGAGAAACTGTCTCAGTGGGAAACTTGTGGATCCTGGAGTTGGTCGTCATTTTCTGTCTCTTTAAAGTTTTATTCTGAGCAGCCGGCTTCATCCTGCAGATGTTTTCTGCTTAGATCCGTGTTGACAGATGTTCTGCTCCGAGTGTGTGTGTGTGTGTGTGTTCAGTACACCTTGGACCATCTGTGTACATCAGCAGGGAGTGTGTATTTGCTGCAGTGTGTGTGTGTGTGTGTGTGTGTGTGTGTGTGTGTGTGTAGAGTGAGGTAAAGTGATAAAGGAAGATTGATGGACAGGATGAGTGTGCACTGACCTCCGCTGATGGGGTCAAAAGGTCATGGAGAACGACCTTGCTGGACAGAGAGTGTGATTGTGTGTGTGCGTGCGCACCGTCGACCTTGTAGGGCCTGTAACATCACTTCCTGTCTGTGTGCTGCTGTATTTCCCCTGAGACACATACGACACATCCACAGAAATACAAACTCCCTCTGTTCCTAATGTACACACACACACACACACACACACACACACACACACACACACACACTTCCTGACCTCTGCGGCTGAAGCTGTTGAGTCAGTCTTGTGGTCTCGTCCCACTGATATCTGCAGTGTGTCTGCGTGTTATCAATCACCGTGATAAATAATCAGTGACACAGTGTGTGTGTGTGTGTGTGTGTGTGTGTGTGTGTGTGTGTGTGTGTGTGTGTGTGTGTGTGTGTGTGTGTGTGTGAGAGTGTGTGTGTGTGTGTGTGTGTGTGAGAGTGTGTGTGTGTGTGTGTGTGTGTGTGTGTGTGTGTGCAGGCTGCTTGGTGTCTGGATTTGCAGCCACAGTGTGAAACGTACCACGTCGTCCATCACAACAATCTGAGTTAGTGTTGAGGTTCCAGAGCAGCCGGGGTGTGACTGCAGGTTTAATGGAAATATCAGGTTATTAATAGTTTCCTGCTCGCACCAGATATTTGTTTAAATCGACAAAGTACACAATTATACTTCATATAACGATAATAAAGGGTAAAAGGATCCTTAGTAAAACTTCTTGTAAAATACAATGAGGACAAACGACCTTTAGGAGTAAAACGATGCAACTACAAGCGAATACTTTTGTGAAAGAAGCCGACAAACTTAAATGGTCAATAATTTATTATTTATTCAAAGTAATAGGTTTATTCCAGAAGTTGCATTTTGTGTCATAGGTTCCATCTCTTCATTTTTCAAGTTCTTTTTCAACTTCTGGTCCATGTTGGCTAAAAACTCTGACCTCTTAAAAAATGTGGAAACAAATGCATCATGCTTCCATTTGAAGCCAGAAAACCTCCCGGAGCCAAAATAATCTTAGCCCCATTGTGAGTCGGTGCTCTCAGAGAGACGCTCAGTCGAGAGGCCGCCGGGCTGAACGGCGATCATCTCATTTGTGTATGGAAATCACGGCGGTGCCTCTTCATGGACGTGTTACTAATTTGTTGTTGTAAAACGCTCAACGCAGTTTACTGGCCTGCGAGGCGGGAAGTATCTGCCGCCGACCTCATTCTGATCTACACGATGAGAGATTATCAGAGAAAGGAGAGTTTAAAGGAGATCTCGGGGGATTTTGCAGTTTCCGAGACGAGAACAAATTGAGATAAAGCTCATGTTTGGGGTTGCGGAGGCTCAAGTTACACAAAGTCGGATGCTCTGCGGAAAGTGAATTACATCAAACATCAGGAATCCTACTTAGGAAAAGAGACGTTTTAACTTTAAATGTCTGAAATGATCGTCTTCCTCTTTGACGAGGGATCTTACATGCGACTGAAGCTCCGCAGCATTCTCTAATAAACATGACTCATTCAGTGGCAGCAGGACTTATTAGATCATCGGGTTTTACACGTTCCTGTCGTATCAGCAGATTGAACCAGTTTGTATTTGTTGACAGTCTCTATTTGAAGTCTCTGTTTATGCGGAGACGTTTTCTACGTGTGGAATACACAAGAGGCTGATTTGCATGTGTAGCGCTGCACTTTTTCCCTCCAGGGAGCAGCTGAGTGAGAGTGCATCCATTAAATACTTCCCCGCGTGCCTTGCTCAAGGGAATAGTAGCTGCAGAGTGAGGAGGGCTAACGCTTCCTGTCATCCACCTGCGACACGTGTTTGTCTTCGCTGGGATTCAGACGCCTGCGTTGCATTTGCAGACTTTGCTCAAACCTGGTGAATAAAATATATTTATCTATATTTATTCATTCAGAGGTTGATAGAGTTTTGGTTTTTTTTCTCTGCATGAAAACCAGTTAAGCGCTCGGACCTGCTGTATTCCCACATGGACTCACTCTTGACATTTAACCAGACGGCTGCAGGAAAAGTTGACATTTGAGTTCTCACAGCGCCTCCAGGGGATTTCAGGAGTTCAGTGAATGTCTGCAAAAAACTTTTCAACTGTTGCTTTAATTCGTCCCTGGCTACAGCTTTTTGTTTAGTTAACTTTTCCATTATGTTTTGATTTTCTGTGTAAAAGATGAATTCACCAGAACTTCATTCAACGGAGTGTGGATTTAGTATTTCAGAGCCCAGTAGTGGGTCTGTTGTCTCTGATATTAATAATATTTTAGTCAAAAAATTAAAAAAGAGGCAGCTACTGTTCTTTTCACATATTGAACTTGTTCAACAAAACCAGGGAACTGATGAAAATACACACGTGTGTCATTTACCTGACTGTGTCATCTGAAATGCTGAGTAATTAATGCAGTGCATGTGCACCTGGTTGTCTGTGTGTGTGTGTGTGAGTGTGTGTGTGTGTGTGTGTGTGTGTCACTGTTGTTTCCCGCCAGGCTGATTCGACTGTATCCATGGCAACTGTGTGGCATAATAAGAGCAGTCAGTGTGTATTGAAAGTGATTAATTCCAAAAATACAGATATGGTCTCCATGTGGTGGGTTTTGGTGACAAAGCCATTTGTGTGTGTGTCTGTGTGTGTGTGTGTGTGTCTGTGTGTGTGTGTGTGTGTGTGTGTGTGTGTGTGTGTGTGTGTGTCTGTGTGTGTGTGTCTGTGTGTGTGATGAGTCATGTTAACTATCTCCTTGTTCGAATAACCATCATAATCAAAGTGACGCAAATCTCTGTGTCAGTAATTAGCATAAAATTGGATCTTTGCTCCTGTTAGCAAACATGGCTGAATACATGCAGCTCCTCAATTAGGCCCCGACACAGACACAGACACACACACACACACACACACATACACACACACACACACCATATATACAACATACTATTTATACACAGGCACCGTCAGTACATCAAATCCCATGACTCCACACTCTTCATTGTTCTTCAATTCTGTGTGTGTGTGTGTGTGTGTGTGTGTGTGTGTGAGACATATGAGAAACAATGGAGAAAGAGACGAGAGGACGGGAAGCTCTGAGGAATAAGTGACAGATAAGACAGAGAGAAGGAGGAGAAGGAAACAATAGAGTGAGTAAAAGGAAAAGTGCAAAGACGGAACTCTGTGATTCAGGAAATAAGGGGTGAAACCATGCGAGAGACACGGACGGAGAGAGGAAGGAAGAGGTGGAGTGATTTAAAGAAAGAGGGAGGAGGAGGATGGACGAGTGAAAGGAGGGAGGGAGAGGATGAATTGTGGCTCATGTCACTTTGAATTACTTCCAGGGTCTAATCACTGCAGACAGCCAGGTCTCACTGTAGAGCTGAGGAGAATATACACCCTCTTAGTGTGTGTGTGTGTGTGTGTGTGTGTGTGTGTGTGTGTTGATTCAGGAACTGAATGCCAGAGACACACTCGTCCTTTAATAAACTGTCTCTCGGGGTCTTCGGGGTGAAGACGTCTGAGGTGAATGATTTATTGTTAAAGTCTTAGAAGCATTTCTGTCTGGTTTGTGTTTTCAATAACGAGAGGGGAACTGTCCACTCATCCAATCAGAGCAGGCAGGGAACATTAGCCCCCGCCTCCCGAGGCTGCAGCATCACTGGTGAAGAGGAGACGCCTGAGATGGATGAAGAGGCCGCCGCCCACACTCATGAATTCATATTAAACTGAATCATTTATAATAAAGGTTTTTTATTAACGGTAATGAATTCATATGACAACGTGTTTTCAGGAGCGTCATGTGCATCAGTCTTTTATTAAACAGAATAAACATTACACACTTCTGCATTTAGCTTCTTTTAGAAACACCAAAGGATGTTTCAGTGCTGAGTGAAGTTTAGCAGGTGAAGAAACTTTAAATAATTGATGCAGGTTTTGGTTCCCTGTCATCTTCTGTGCTTTATACCTGCTTCTCCTGCAGAGGGCAGCACTGAGCTATGACGAGAGATGAGGCTGCAGCAGTCAGGGGCTGCACACACACACACACACACACACACACACACACACACACACACACACACACACACACACACACACACACACACACGTCCAGAGACACACACGTGCACACAGATCCTCTGTGAATCACATGCACGAACATCTTCTTTTTATTTTTCCTTAAAAATCTCAGATATCGTCATCGACTACAGCTGGTACTCACACACACACACACACACACACACACACACACACACACACACACACACACCCTCCTCAGCTTCCTACACTAGGTCATA
Source organism: Paralichthys olivaceus (assembly GCF_024713975.1). NCBI lineage: Eukaryota > Metazoa > Chordata > Actinopteri > Pleuronectiformes > Paralichthyidae > Paralichthys > Paralichthys olivaceus. Next base: position 15,369,458 of record NC_091114.1, on the reverse strand, counting down.
TGTCTCCTCTGTTGTCCTGCACAGTTTTAAGTTGACGAGCACTCGGGGGGGAAATGTGTTTTTTTTTTTTTTAATAGTCAGCCTATGATTTAACAAAAAATGATGTTGGCCAGTTGAACCATTTTTAATTCGCCTCTATCTTTTCTGAATCGTCAGACAAGTGATGCACGAATGAGATTATCCCTCAGGGGACGATATCCAGACTCTTTAAATTGTCTGGATATTGAATATGATGGAGGAGCGTCTGACAAAACAAAGCTTTAGAAGATTGTGAGACGCTCCTGTTGACAACGGCACAAATGAGCATTCCATTAGATTTGTGCTCTTGTTTTCCATCTTGTTTTCATACGAGTCTTGTTGCGGGTTTTGTTTGGAAAGCAGTCGAGCACACGGTCGGCAGAAGACGGTAAATATTTAACCAAGTTGAAACACCAGTGACCTTTGCACCAAACGATGCAAGTGCAAAGATTTATAATCAGATGTGTTTACACTGTAGATGATTCCGTCCTGTCCTGACTTGACCTGCGTCATCGGTGACTAAAGCCCCTCGGCTTCCTGCGCACCTTTCCTGCCACGACACCTCTGATTCACACTCAGCTAATTGCCCAGTTAGCCCACGGGGAGAGTGGGCCGCTGTGGCACGGTCACGAGAAGTGGTGCGACTTTATTTTCAGTGGCGTGACTCAGTCTGGCAACATACAAAGGTCGTCACGTGCTAGTTCGGTGTCGCTCATCCCGCCACAAGACTGTCGACTCAGTTGAGTCAGTCCATCAGTGCGAGGACGCCTCATTTAGTCCGAAACGAACTACATTTCCCAGGATTCAGTGGTGGAACCGGTGTGATTTGTTTTGCTCAGACATTTTCTTCTGTTTTCACTTGAGTATAAGCTCTGCAGCTTTATTACCTTGATTGCAAAGAGACGCAGAGGTCAGTCGTGTTATCTTCTGCGGCCGTTGCTGAGGAACAACAAAGGTCAGAGCGGATAATGTCGTCGCTCAGGAAGCCTGGTTCATTTCGATAACGACACCCAGAAGGGTCGCAAATGTTCTGTTTGGGTCTCGGTGTGGACGGTAAATCTGGTTTACTGCACAGCCTTTATCGACTGGGAGAAAACACAAGGCCCTACACACACACACACACACTTTGATTTAGCCAGGCTTTTCGATGTGCAGTGACAGAGTTTAATTTAAGGACGGACATAAACGAGTCTGCGGAGCACCGAGCTAATACCTGTCATTCACCAAACACACACACACACACCCACAGGTCGGTACTTCTGTCAACCCCACTACATTCCCTCATGAGTGTGTGAAAGATACACAGATTTCTTTATTTGTCATGCACACAGGAAATCTGTGCCAGTATGAGAAATGTTCAGCTATGAGTGATGGATAACTTGTGCCCGCTAACACTCCAACGCACACAGAGGGGAATGAATCAGTAATAGGCTTTACAGAGAAATACACACAACACCTCGCTAATGCATCTGTCTTTGGAATATGTGTGTGTGTGTGTGTGTCAGTGTATAGTGGGTGTGTTGTGAAACTCTTTGTCTATTTTGTGCATTTGTAGGTGGGTGCATATGAGTTGTACCAGGGTTAAAGTACCCGTAAATACTGCACCAAACCAGGGTTAAAGTATCAGTAAATACTGCATCAAACCAGGTTTAAAGTACCAGTAAATACTGCATCAAACCAGGGTTAAAGTACCAGTAAATACTGCACCAAACCAGGGTTAAAGTACCAGTAAATACTGCATCAAACCAGGGTTAAAGTACCAGTAAATACTGCACCAAACCAGGGTTAAAGTACCAGTAAATACTGCATCAAACCAGGGTTAAAGTACCAGTAAATACTGCACCAAACCAGGGTTAAAGTACCAGTAAATACTGCATCAAACCAGGTTTAAAGTATCAGTAAATACTGCACCAAACCAGGTTTAAAGTACCTGTAAATACTGCATCAAACCAGGTTTAAAGTACCTGTAAATACTGCACCAAACCAGGGTTAAAGTGCCTGTAAATACTGCACCAAACCAGGGTTCAAGTACCTGTAAATACTGCACCAAACCAGGGTTAAAGTACCTGTAAATACTGCATCAAACCAGCGTTAATGTACCTGTAAATACTGCACCAAACCAGGGTTAAAGTACCTGTAAATACTGCACCAAACCAGGGTTAAAGTACCTGTAAATACTGCACCAAACCAGGGTTAAAGTACCTGTAAATACTGCATCAAACCAGGGTTAAAGTACCTGTAAATGCTGCACCAAACCAGGGTTAAAGTATCTGTAAATACTGCATCAAACCAGGGTTAAAGTACCTGTAAATACTGCACCAAACCGGGTTTAAAGTACCTGTAAATACTGCACCTTGTTCTTGCCTGAATGTGTTGTGGAAGTAGTTTCTCCAGTTGTGTGTACTCATGAGTATGTGTGTGTCCCTCTGTTGTGCGACTGGCTGCAGTAGAAGTATCACTCTGGTGTTTTCTGTGTGTCAGCTGGCGTCCTCTCTGATTTCCTCTCCTGCTCCGGGTTAATGAAAGAGGAGGTCAGTGGGTGCGTGCTCGCGGCAGCAGCAGGTTCAGGTTTGTCACCGACAGCAGCAGAAGTGATTCACGCTTCACCCTGTTTGTTCTCCAGCGACTGCACGCGGACGCTCGTGGTGCGGGGCTGCTGCCACGTGACTCTGGAGCTTCGGAAGGTCTTAGCAGAACGGTTCCGCCCGGGTCATCCAGGTCTCACACTGCACTTTGATGGATTGTGTACCTGAGACGTGGTGCGAGTTGGCTGTCATCACCAGAAACTCTTGAATTTTGTCTTCGTCTTCTGCGTTGGTTCGACTGACAAGTTCAAGACCTCTAATATTTACAGAGACGAATGACTTATCTTCATTTAAGCTTCAGTCAACGTTTATTTTACAATTATTTTAATCTCCTTTTTTGAGTTGTGCGTCTGTTACGCTGCCAAAATATTTAGATATATATTTAACGGCTGCGTACCCGTTCAGAGGATTCACTCCTTTCGGCGAAGCAGCAGAAATTATGTGAGCAATTATTGGAAGTGGGGTATGTCACAGCGAATGTGATGCAACGAACACACAGCGAGTTTGAAAAGCGTCTGCGGACACAAATCGATGATTGTAAATAAAGATGAAAGTTGGGTTTCCAAACACACACACACACGACAAATCCTCTTTTTATAGCGGCAATAAACCCGAACTGATAAGAATCCTGAACAAACACCAGCGTGATGAGAGCTTTTTATTTCCCTGCATTGTCCCATCTGCTAATGTGGAAGACGCTGGGTTTATGTCCTGTGCTGCAGCCAACCCCCAGGGGGCGATCCAGATGTTTTTGGGGGGATCAAACAACAGGGACGTCATTTTCTTAATCCAATATTTGCTCATTTTTTAAACCATGTGTCACATGTTTTGAATTTTATTTTCTGTTTGGTGAAATCCTTGAATCCATTTCTTTTTCCCTCAACTGTGGAGATTGAGTTTCTTCCTTACCCCCCAAATCTGCCCAGTGATGCCCAGAGGCTTGTGTCTCTCCTCCGTCCAATCCCTCCATCCTCTTTCCTTTTTCCGTGTCACCGTGGTTACATAAGGGAGGAAGGGAAGAAAACACAGGAGTGACATGTCAGCTGAGGAGGACTGATCTGTGTCGACCGTTGGAGTGTGTTGGACTCGCTGCTCAGCCATTAATCAAGAATGAATTGTTGACCACGACGGAAACAGGATTCCTTGTAACCGCCAAAACAATCTGAGCCGTCAGCTCCCAGGTTTGAGAGCCGGGGTCAGAGCCTCAGATTCTGGTTTTATCTTAAATCATTGAATAACTAATTAAAGCCAAACGAAACATCCCATGAGCTTTGAACATTTTGTCGTGTTCTGTTCTTACGACATCTTTTCTGTGGCCTTCAGTCACATCCTCTAATCCGTCGCAGCAGGTGGCAGAATATCACAGACGCTTCTACGACCAACAATCCACAGGCTGGTGGTTTTATGTTTGTTTGGCCGATAACGCTGTCGACATGCGGCTCTGCGGCACTTCCTGCTGCTTCCAAATCCACCGTGTGCGATGCAGGAGAGTTTGTGTGTTTTGAACTCGAACCTCAATCCTCGCAGGCTTCCTGTTTGCTCAGAGCCTCGTTAGTACGCTCGATGACGAGTCCTCGCTGCGTCGATGTGCAGCGAGAACAGTGAGAAATCCTCAGTCACACAATAACGGCGAGGTCTCAGCGGTACGATGCCAGCTAAAGGTAGTTAACGCTCTCCCTCCGCCTCCTTCCTCCTCTCGATTGTGTGTTTGCAGTCATTCGTGCCACATCTCCAGAAGCTCCTGAGGCTCGTGTGACTGAAGCACATATTAAACTGTCACACTCACCCACACTAGATCACATATTTAACTCAAAGTCCCACTTCTTCAAAAAAAACTCAATTGATTCTGAAACTGTGAAGCTGCAGTCGGTTCTGATGCAAGTACTTTTAAAAGGTTAAAAGGCAATTTGGATTTTTACTTTCATTCCAAATATAAAATCAAGGAAGTGAAATGAACCGATGAACGCTCGATACATAATGAGGTGATCCATCCTTCTTCCCTCTCCTTCCTCTATCTTTCCTCCTTCCTAGGAGACTTTTTTTTTGCATGAATTGGTTCTGAAAACCAATTAATCAATTGATGAACCATCACAGAAAGTTCAGTTGAAAGCACTCTGTATTCATGTAGCTGTAAAAGACCGAAAGTGCTTTTCTTTTATCAAAGATGGAACATGTTGTGTTTTCAGTTGCGTGTCTGGGAACTGACTGAGCTCCGAGCGATCTGGAGAGTGCATCTCTTTATTTTATTGTGAACGACAAGAAAAGGAAAACTTTTTTAAAACGATGTAACATCTCAACTTCATCTCGTGGTTTTCAAATGTGAGGAAACTGAGATGAAACCGTTAAATCACCTGCTTCATTTCTGCTCAATATATATAACAGCTGAAAGTATTTTTTTACATTACAGTGGGTGGTTTTTAATGTTAAAGTTTGTTTCCCTGCATGAAACACTGAAAAGTGGCAGTTGTCGTGGGGGGGGGGGGGGGGGATTACGATCCGCTGCGGGGGCCTCGACTTCAAACTCAAGTTCCCTAATGGGATATTTAGCCTCCGGCAAGATGCACGGCACAATACATACACCCAGCAGCTTTAGAACGAGTCGATGCTTTCAAAGAAAGAGACGTAGACGGAGCTGGAAACTTAAACTCCAAATGGAGAAAATCAAAAATAGCAAAGACTCCGTGGTGAGAGTCTGTTCTGCAGAACATTACAAATCTGAGGCGTGATCGCCTTAGTTCCCCTCGCGGCAGCCGACGCTAACCGACGTGCGGCTCTGTACCGGGAACAGTGGCCCTCGCTGGTGGGACTCGATTGTGTGAAAGCAGCTTAGGAAGCCGGTGGCTGCGAGGGTGAAATAGCGATTCCGAACATTACTGTGGGTTAGGGTTAGGGTTTTTTTTTGTTGAGCGGCGACGGCAGCTTCACAGCAAAACAAGCCGCTGTCGAAACCGAGAGTTCTTCAATTCAAACCACTTTTTCTTTTCCAAATGCTTTAAATCAAGAAACGGTTTTGGCGCGTCCCCCCCCCCCTCGCAGAAACTTCCCACACACACTTAGGAGCCGACGGTTGCTGTATATTTAGATCTTAACCAAAGCAGCTTACTGAGGAGTCGTCTCAGTCTCGGCGTGGCGTGGGCACAGGCGGGATTTTCTAGTGACTGGATTTGACATTTCTGTTACAGGACAATGTGTCTCAACCGAAGGGCAGATCATCCCGATTTCATGTCCTTTTAAATGTCATCGTCTGAAGAAGTCGGTTAGATGACGAACATGCATTGTATAAGACTGCAGAGGCTTTTTAAGGGTGAGGAGTTTTAATGACACCCGGAGGTCAGGGCTCTTTATGTAAGGTTTATTTCACGTGCACATTAGTATCCTGGGTTTGATGCCGAGAAAGATTCAACGACTGTATTTCAGATCTGGTCGAGGCAACAGATCCAGGTATCCGCGGGTCAAGGTTTCCACTTCCCTCTTCTCCTTTCTTGAGATGTGAGTGGTGATAAGAGGTCGTTCGGCCTCGTCAGGGTCTGAGATCTAATGATTTATGCATCTGTGAGCGCTTTAGAAGTTTCTTATCAAAGCCGAGCTGCTCAGGTGTTCGGAGGCCGAAGTGTCGAATCATTTCATCAGCGCTGATTCGAAGCGACCGCTCAGTCATGTCGCCGTCAAATGGCCGTTTGCCCTCGCACGGGATGATTTGTTGCGGTTGTCCGTTTGTGTCGGAGGTTTGATACTGACGGGGGACGATTTCTCCTTCCCTCTGCCTCAGCCCCTCTCACACAAACTCCCTTTATTCCTCCGTTCTCCTCCCCTGTGAATGTTGTCCCTCCTTCCGTCCTCCTCCCGCCTCGGTTCCTCTTCCTCTCCGTAACACCACATTCCCTCTTTGTCTCCCCTCATACCTCCCAGCCCTAATCCCTCCTTCTTCCCCTCTCATCCCCATATCTCCCCCTCTCCTAATTAAGCTCTCTCTCTGTTTCCCATCCAGATCTCGACTCTACCTTTTTCTCCCTCCTTTCCCGTCCCTCCCTTGATTTCTCCCTAATCCCTTTTTCATTTTTTTACCCTCTATCCCTCCCTCCTTCCTTCCTCGGTCCTTGTTCTCCCTGACAACACACGCAGTTATGTAATCTACGTCTCTGGGTATTAGTTATGCAAATTCATACATTTTTATTTACATGTGATTTTCTCTCTTTCTCCTCCCTCCATCCCTCCCTTTTCTCCTTCTGCACTCTCTTTTCCTTCCCTATCTTCTTCTTATCATATATCTCTTTCGTCCCTTTCCTTTCCCCTTTCATCTCCTCTCTCCTCCATCCACCTTGATCCGTTTCCTTCCCTCCCTCTTTCCTTGCCTCTCTTTTCCCTTTTCCTCCCTTTACTGCCTCCTCTCTCCTCTCCCCTCTCAATAATCTTATTTCCCTCCTCATTTCACTTCCTCTCCTCCCTCTCGCTCCCTCCCTCTCCATCCCTCCATCCATCACTTTTTCTCACCACTTCTCCCTCCTCCCTCATCTCTCTCCCCTCCTCTCCAACTCCCTCTTCCACCAGCCACAAGCGGTCTCGAGGCGGAGAGCGGCAGGCGCGGCGGCAGCAGCAGCAGCCACGGTGATGGCAGCCACAGCGGCGGCGGCGGCGGAGGCAGCAGCAGCAGCAGCGGCGGAGCGGCCCACTTCAGGTCTCCATGGCAACAGAGCGTGAACGTGTTCGGCTCGTGGAGCAGGCCGGAGTGTGTCGAGGAGCTGCACCAGCAGGCGCAGCTCAACCTCCAGAGCCTGCTGCAAGGTAAGGATGGACGGAGAGGAGGAGAGGAGGAGAGCGGGATCGGAGGGATGGATGGATGCTTGGATGGATGGAGAGTGTGTGTGTGTGTGTGTGTGTATGTGTGTGTGTGTGTGAGAGAGAGAAAGAGTGTGTGTGCTGTGTTTTGAGTGGGTGGGAAAGGCGTGGAGAGAGAAACGGGAGAGGGGTGAGAAAATGTTTACATGTGTGTGAGGTGTTGGACTGCGCTCATATGGGTGTGTGACGGCAGATGTGTGTATGATGCAGATACTCTGTGTGAGAGGGTGTGTGTGTGTGTGTGTGTGTGTGTGTGTGTGTGTGTTAGATTCCCATTGCTATCCTGTGTTTATATTGTACTGTAGTGTGTGTGTGTGTGTGTGTGTGTGTTGGATTCACCTGCAGCGTTGTTATTCAAGATAGTATTTATGGAACATTGTTGATATATGTGATTGTGCATGGGTGTGTGTGTGTGTGTGTGTGTGTGTGTGTGTGTGTTTACTCCAGGTAGTACTCAGTGGTTGTTTTTGTTTTTTAAGGTGGAACATTCTCATTTGAATATTAAACTGTTGTTTACAGAAGATGCAGCTCTCTGTAGTATTCAGTGTGTGTGTGTGTGTGTGTTTGTGTTTGTGTGTTTGCAAATTAGCACTCAAGGGTTTCCTTCTCTCTCTCTCTCTCTCTCTCTCTCCCTCCCTCTCTCCCTGTGTGACTCATGCTGTCTTACCCTTTGCTCGGCCTTTCCATTAAAACAATCAGAGGGTTTTTCGCTGAATGAACGAGGGAGGCGGCTGAGCGGCGGCGTGACGACCTGTAACAAACACCCGCGACAGAAGATGTATGAACAAACGAACGTCTTATTATTTTAATAGTGCCTGAGTTTACGTTATATTGACTTTGGACACGTGTCTCGTATCTTTCTATCTTTTGTGTTTGTGTTTGTGTTTGACCACTTCTCAATAGATGGACGTCTCTCGCTGTCTCTGACAATCAGCCTCCGACCTGTTTGTTGTTATTGAAAAAGTAAACCTTTAAAAAACCCATCACATGTGTAGTCTCACCAAAAAATGTGTTTTTTTAAGAGGGTTTTTATTCATATTATATATTATATTATATATTATATTATATATTATATTATATTATATATTATATTATATAATAACATTTCTCAAAGAGGAGAAAATGAATGGTTGGGGACTATTTTCAGCTGTGGATGAATACAGTGTTGAGAGTACAGTGTGATGATTACAGCTGTTTTTAATGTGTACAGTGGGAGGAGGCAGAGTTTGTGATGTGTACTGCAGCCAGCCACCAGGGGGCAAGTGAGAAGTTTTGGCTTCACTTATGGGGAACAGTCGTTTATCTTCATACACAGTCTGAGGCTGGTTTAATTATCAAAGTGTTTGTATCTGAGGTCTTCTCTCTTTGTTGGTGAAGTATCTGGTATAGACAGACTCATGGGGAGAACCCAGTATGATTAAATATACTTAATTAATCACCTTGCAAGTAGTTTATAATGTTCAAGTCATAACAGAATCTAAGCAGGATCGTTTAGTTGATCGGTTTTCTGGGATTTGTTGACAAAAAGAAAAATCAAAAATCTCCTTAATTCCTTGCAGCTCTATTCTTCAAATCCTTTAATTCACTTAATCACTCGTTTGATTTTAAAGCAACATTTCACAGGCGTCGAACCTGATATCAACATGTAGTAGTTTGTACTGTGTCGCTTCAGGAGGTGTTAATGTGCAGCTTCTACATCTCTGTCTCTTCCTCTCCTCTCTCCACCGATAGTCTTTATATATTTTGTGTGTGTGTGTGTTGTTGTTGCGCCTCCCTCTCACTGAACAGTATGTTTTCAGTTTGCGTACCAGAGTCGGTTTGTGTTGTGTGGGTCCATCTGTTCTGGGTGTGTGTGTTATATAACACTGAAGCTGCGCTGCCTCTCTCTGTCCATCCTCACCACCACCACCATCATCTCCCACTGGCCTCAGCTCGGTAAAATATTCATACTCTTCTTTCCCGCTCCTCGACACTCTGCCCTCCATATTTATGAAGCTGGCTGTCGTCCGCCGGTGTGAGGCGGCTCCTCGGCGTTCTCTCCCTGCGGCAGCCAGATTTATTTCACTGATTTGTTTCACTGTCGCCGCTAAGTGGGCAACGGTGAAATCCGGCCATTGTTCCTCTCGCATCATCAACAGCCCTCCATTGAAATGATTAGCATGCTGGGACTGTTTTGTGTCTCTGGGATTCTTCATGTGTGCAACTGTACTTTTGTGAGGACATTTTATCAAATGCAGAAATGTTCCAAGTGGGTTCGACGCTAGTCTTCCAGCGTACTTCCGATTGCACTGGTCATTTTCCTGATGTTCCACACGACGTTTCGATCCGGAGTGAAATCTCCGTCACCTCTTTGTTTTTGTGGAAAATCATCATCGAGACCAAAAAGAATTAGCGATTATATCTGGGGTTTAATGTTTAACACAAAGACGTGTTATCAAGTCCAGTTTGACATGTGTTGTTTCTATAGTTCCTGGGTTCTTGTGAATGAGCCACTACCACTATAAGTACATTATTAATATAGTATTTATTCGGCTTACAGGATATGTTTGTATAAAGGTTTTCTGTTTTAATTTTTCCGCTTCAAGAATTCAGTTTTGGTTAAAGTGAGTCATTTAATTTCACCGGACAAATAAACATTTTACTTTGCTGCCTCAGGCTCAGTAGCTTGTGTGGACCGAGCTTAGCAATGTTGTCTAAAGTGAGAAACAACTTATATTAACTCTTAATTAAAAGAAGGGAAGGATGTTGGATTTCTTTATTTTGCTCTTAGCTGACTCTCTGCACTGGACGCTGCATCTTTACTCCAGGTTTCCCCGCACACGTTTTTGCATCGTGTACTTTTTAATCAGAGCCGGAAATATTAAAATGTTTCCACCACACTCCGGTGAACTTTGTGTGTTGCACGGTCAGAGTTGTTGCGTCTGTTGTAATTCTGCAACACACTCTGCCTCCCCCTCTACACTTCTGCACTTTGTTCAGATTCACGCACGTTTACTGCAGTTTGATTAGTATCATCTGAATCATACAGAGGAAGTACTCTACAAAAACAAAGCCTCTCACGACTCCGTGCAGCATCATTCTGCCGTTTAAAGCACTGTCCATTAGTTTGGAGTGTTTTCCTCTCCCTTAAACATAACGCTGATTAAACGTCCCATTAACGTGGGCCTTGTAGTCGCAGACACTTTGTGCCAGAGCGGATGTGAGGCTCTCCTGGCAGCTCCCGTTGGCCCGATTCCCGAATAAGACAATTTTATTTTGGATTCCTGTTTGATTTGGCAGCGGAGGATTTGATCTGTAACGACTGCTCAGTTAAAAACACAGTCGTCAAGCTATATGCTGCTTTAAATTCACGATTTAATGCAACATCAGCTGTTTTCAGACGTGCACTAAACTCCCAAGAACCTCGGAGGAGAATAAATATGTTACTTCCTGTCTCTGCCTGCCGCACCACCCCTCACCTGAACACTGCGGAGGATTTGTTGTAGTCGAGCGGAAAATCTCCTGCTGCGTTGTGCACGTGTGAAAAATCCACACCAGAGATCCTCCGCAGGACAGCTCGAGGTATCAGTCCCCTGAATATGTCCAGACAGACACTGGTGGCGGTGGATGGGATCTGGAGAATGTTGCAGATCTGAATTAAAGGAGTAGACGCTGGAGATGGGAGGAGATCGGGGAGGAGGAGGGTCACAGTGAACTGACAGATTTAAAGTTTGGCTGCAGGGAAAATGTTAATCTGTGGAAATAAAGTAAAAAGTACGGAAAAGTGTGTCCACATACATTTGGCCGTATCTTGAACAATGAAAATAAGCCTGAGGACAGAATCTTTAATTCTAATTTAATTTCTCTCTGTTTGATTTGTTTGTTTTATTCTGAAGGTTCCAATTAAATCATCAATTATCAACAGCACCAACAAAACTCGCTGTAATCTATCACCTGCTCTTCTCTTTCTGCTGACCACCACACTTCGTCCTATCTTCCATCATCTTGTCTCTCGAAGCAGCGTCCTCCTCTCTGTCACCACGGCAACCTCTCCTCACCACGGACACCGCCGGGCGTTGCTGAAATACAGAACAAACTTTAAAATGTCACCGTATCCCTTTAATTGAGACAGGGAAGGTCTGAGTCAATGCAAACGGTCCGATAGAGTTCCCGCCGGTTTCTTGATTTAATTGAAGCAGTTGTTTCTGGGTTTCCTTTATAAAGTTCTCGCCCTGTGGAGCTCCTCGTTGGAGCGACGTCACCGCGGCGTCTTTTCTCTGAAGCTTCTCAAAAACAGGCCGAAGAGTGAAATGAACCCGTGTCCCGATCAAACGCACGTTTCAACCAAAACACACACAACAAATATGATTTCCCTCCATTAGAAATCCTCACTCCGTGTATTGCCGACAGGAATTACGGCTATGATTTGTGTCCGTACAGGAAGAGTCTGATAATTGTATCGGAATGCGTCTTGTGGTTTTTCTCATGACGAACATAAACCAGGCCGCAAACCGCCAAGTCTGCCCTTCTAGGTCACGAGCACCCGACAAACACCGGCCCCTCTCCCTGTAATGGATTGATCAACCGTGCATGTTAAATCACAAGTACGGAGACGTGACATGAATACTGCTGCTTGCAAAACACGCGCACGTCCGATGGCGGCGTGCACGTAGCGACGCGCACACAAACAAACGCTGCGGCTGCAGTGAAAGAGGAGTATTGTTAATTTCTGCACCCCCGAGCCCCTCGTCGTATTCCTGGTAGGGGGAAAAGAAAGGGTGACCCAAATTTGACACAACCGGGCCACATATTGTCAAGGATGGTTGGGTTTATGCTTTGAATGGACGCACTGTACACACACAAACACACACACACACACACAAAAACACACACACACACAAAAACACACACAAGGTACTGATTTCTGCACGTAGAAACACACACACGTTGGTAGAAGTTGGCTGGTTTCTGAAATGTCCAAAATTTTGGATGACGATAAAGGAACGTGCACTTTTGACCGCAAAGCATGACACATGCACAGAAACACCTGAATGAGTGAGAGACACACACACACACACACACACACACACACACAGAGACACACACACACACACACAGACACACACACACACAATACACAGGTTAGTGATGCATGAGTGCTTGGCCTGCTTGTCTGGACAGAGAAAAGGGGAGTATCCTCAACTGCTCTGTGTGTGTGTGTGTGTGTGTGTGTGTGTGTGTGTGTGTGTGTGTGTGTGTGTGTGTGTGTGTGTGTGTGTGCGTGCATTAGTGGGAGTGATCGGCATACCTTTACACCATCCCCCCCCCCCTCACCACAGTCCCCTGCAGTCATGTGTCTGAGCTGCAGTCAGTGGAGCTCTTATCTGAAGCGTGGATCTACAACTGTTTACCTCTCGCTCTGCTGTAGAGTCGCTGCTGCTGCTGCTGCTGCTGCTGCTGCTGCTTCACTGTCGGGTCAGTGCACAGACCACAGCGGCTGTTTCCACACTTTTAACTTTAAGTGTTTTTAAATTGCCACCGAGGTGTCGCCACGCTGAAGGAAAGTTGTCCCCGGAAGCCTTATGTAAGTAAAATCTGGAGTTGTACCGAGAGAAAGAAATACTTCAAGCTATCCAAGTCCTGTAAGTGGAAATGTACTGAAGTGAATCATCAACATGTATTTAAAGCTAAAACAGTTGCATTTGTCAAGCAGGAGATCATTTATTATATTTTAATCATTGTTCCGTTGCAGTTTATCTCAATTTAAAACATCATGTGATCGTGTTTTATTTAAATTTCAGTTGTTTCTACAGCTGGAAAATTAAATGTGACACACGACCACGTGTGTTTGCTCCTAAAATAAAGTATAAAGTGGGTTAAACTTTATATTTAATCTTTTATAGAATTTCTAAAGTAGAAGTTTGTTAAAGAAAACTGCACTTTCTCTTGTTTGAGGCGACCGGCCCCTTTATTTCTGCTGCAGGATCAAGTTAAAGCGATTTGGACGTGAGATTAATCAGAAACATGTTGGGTCCTATTTTTATCTTCCAGTCCTCTCAGTCCAGACTCTGCCAGTATCTCCTCCATCAGCTCTGTTCCTGCAGACTGGCCCTCGTTGTTCCTCCACCTCCGTTCATTTAGTCCATCTATCCCTCACCTGCCTCGTCTTTGCCTCCTTCTCTGACCTTTCTCTTCTTCTCCTCTGACATCTTCATTCGCTGCCTTTTCCCGATCACTTCATTTCACATCTTTCTGCCCTTTCTCTCAGTTTTTACCTTCCACCCCTTCTCTCACGTCTTCAAATGTCCTTTTCATCCTCCGTCTCCTTGTTTCCTCCACTTCTCCACCTCTTTTTCTTCTTGAAAAGTTTCCTGCATCTTCTCCCTCTCCTCCGTCTTCTCCTCCTCCATCACTCTGTTAACCCCCCGTGTCGTCTTCTCCTTCTTTGCTGACGCCTCACTTCTTCAGGACGCTGCAGTCTGGATGAGACGACTTTTGGCTCCTGCTCTCTGTTTACCATCCGGCTGATCCTGCTGTTTTCGCCGCGCTGCAGTCAGGCGGTTTTTAATCACTTATTTTTAACTCTGCGAAATAGACAGTTCTCTATCACGGGCACCCGGTGAGTAATTTGCGGGGATGAATACAAATAGCCGGGGACGTGTCTTCTTAAAGACACATTAAAGTGAGCGCTTACAAAGTCAAACATCTAATAGTTCATCAAGGAATTCACAAATACTATAAACAAACAAGTTCTTGTCATTATAACTGATGAGAATTGAATCCATGCTGTTGATTCTTCTACAGAAACATAATTGTATTCACTGCAAATTTCTGAACGCTGGTGCTTGTCTGTGGAATAATAAGTTCTGGAACGCTGAAAGTTTTGAAAGGGCAAATCTTTATTTTGAAACTTTGCAGACGTACACCTGCTCTCCTTCTGCATTCTCTTATTTTAGAGTTGAGTTTAGCACCAGAGCAGAAAAAAGAGTTGGATGTTTGGATTGCGTTGAGAACGGGTGAAATCCTGCAGACGTGCATTTTCACTTCATGACTCAGGGAGGACGTCAACTGCAGTGATCTGGAATATCATTAAAACCTGCACAAAACCTGTGGGTGGGCGCCTGGACTGCCGAGCCTCTTATGAAAACACATCATTATTTTTTTTTTTTGGGGGGGGGGGGCGGTATTTTGTGCTGTTTTGCTGCTGTATATTAATTTCTCTTCATGACTTTATATTCAACATTGAAAAACACTCCCACGTCGCTGCATTCAGTTCAATCTGACACCTGCCAAACTCTCTGTGAACCTCCGACGTGTCTGAAGGCTGCTGCTGCGGCATCGTCAGGCTTCTCTGAGCTGAGGAGCAGATGCTACCACCTTGTAAATTCCACTTTTCTACCATATTAAGACTTCGGAAATGCCGACAGTCATTAAGATGGAATGAATGCAGGATCTGAACCAACCAGACTGACGACAAACTGAACGAGGAACATGGTTGAGCCATTTTTTAGTGGATTGATTTTATTCACGTTGATACATAACAAGCTGCAAACGCTGCATTTTATCACTTTATTGTGGAGTTATATGAACAACACTAGCTCCGCCCCCACACAATAAAAAACAGTGCAACAGTTTTTTATTAATTAATTATTTATCATTAATTGCAGTTTTATCTGGGTGAAACTAATGTACTGCAAAGACCGGTACATAGATTTGTGTACTCGCCGAGTACAGAATAGCTTCAGATATCTCCATCTATATATTAGAGGTGACCATTAAACCCCCCCCCCCCCCCCCCCCCCC
The DNA here is from genome assembly GCF_024713975.1 of Paralichthys olivaceus. Classification (NCBI taxonomy): domain Eukaryota; kingdom Metazoa; phylum Chordata; class Actinopteri; order Pleuronectiformes; family Paralichthyidae; genus Paralichthys; species Paralichthys olivaceus. The sequence goes on along the minus strand of NC_091114.1, from coordinate 15,354,237 downwards.
CCCCCTTTGGTGGGTGGGGTTGTTGTGGTTGCCCGCCCCCTTGTGTCGCTAGGCAACCATGCACTACCAAGAAAGAATCCATATTATTCTGGAGAGCAAGTTCGACCTCAAACTTTATACCTCACTGATGCTGCTGCTCCACTAAAGTTCTCAGCAGGATTTGTGTGTGTGTGTGTGTGTGTGTGTGTGCGTGTGTGTGTGCGTGTGTGCGTGTGTGTGTGTGTGTGTGTGTGTGTAGAGGGCTTTAGGGATGAGTGGAGTGTGGGTAGGGAGTCGGTTTTGGGGTAAAGGATTGGCTGAGGGGGAGTGGAGGGAGTGCGGTTTGTGTATGTGTGTGTGTGTGTGTGTGTGTGTGTGTGTGTGTGTGTGCGTATGTGTGTGTGTGTGTGTGTGTAGCGGGAGAAAGAAGAGGAGGTGGGGGTTAGGAATCTGTTTACAATGGCCTGAGGGGGAGTCGTCTAAGCTTCCAGAGAGGGAGAAAAATGCAGATATCGAGAGGAGGAGTGAGAGAAAAACTTCAGGATGAGGAGAGAACGAGGGGAAAAGAACAGAGAGGAAGACTTGAAGAAAAGGAATGAATGAAAGTAGAGAAAACGCCGGAGCTCACAAGAGGATTAAAAACTTTCAGAGTCCTTTAAGGTTGCAGAGCCGCAGCACCAGGAGTCACCGGAGGGAAACTGCCTGGTGATGCAGAGCAGCAGTCGTACTAGATCTCCATTACACAACTTAGATATCTGATGTGTGTGAGTTTTGAGTTGTGTGTTTGGTGCATGTGTGTGTGTGTGTGTGTGTGTAAGGACACTTTAATTGCTATGTGCATGTGTGCATTGGCGTGCACTGTTGTATTCTGTGCTGCAGAAACTTGACACTAACCAAATTCTCCTGTTTTTCCTCTGTGTGTGTTTGTGTGTGTGTGTGTGTGTTTTTCCTCTGTGTGTGTGTGTGTGTGTGTGTGTGTGTGTGTGTGTGTGTGTGTGTGTGTGTTCATGCAGACTTTGAGGAGCAGTTGTACGACACCAAGCTGACCGGTCAGACGTTCCGGCATCCGTCCTCGCAGAGCTCTGACGACACGTCCACCTCGCTCAGCCGATCGCCCATCTCCCTCAACAACAAGAGACCCGACTTCATCTTCCTGGTAAACACACACACACACACACACACACACACACACACACACACATGCACACACTCAAGTTTACACGTCACATTAGATCATAAGGCTCCCTCACACCAAACGTCTTCTCTCTGGTTTACAACAGACGTATTTGGGTTTCTTATTTTAAGCCACACTTCTACATACACACAGAATAATTTCCACCTCTCTTATTTCATCATAAACATCCGTGCACACACACACACACACACACAGCGTCCACTTCCTCTTGTTTCCACTTTCTTGTGTCACTAAATCAACCTTGGCCTCAAATCTCATCGAGGTCAAAGCATCTTGATCGCCACCTGGTGGCTGGCTGCACTATTATATCCCGCTGTGGCTTCATTTCTGGATTGCTGCAGGAAATGGAGATGAGTCGTCCATCTTTATTTATTCACAGTCTATGATTCAAACTAATTCCATATGTTAGATGTGTTCTAACTTTATTTTTGTGCGTCACCTTTATTCTAGTTTCAGCCTTTGTTCTGTGACACCAAGCAGAGACATGACTCTTTCCCCAAACGACTGTTTAAGTGTCACCGACACTCTCAGCTTCATTTTCTGTTGTGACAAAACGGCTCATTGCTTTTGTTATCGTCCCAAACTGAAGCTGAATTATCCACCAACCATTGCACAGTGTGTCCCGCCCCCCAAGAGTTGTCAGAAATCATTCATCATCCGTCTCACACTCTCGGCTGGTTTCCGCAAACACACGCCAGATTATTTGGTTCCTTCCAGATGGAAATATAATTAACACTTGATTAAGAAAAATCAAAATAGCAAATGAAGTCGGTGCTATTTGTTCCCCGGCTGCTTCCTGCGCAGACAGGAGAGGATGTAAACATGTCGATTTTAGGGACGTGCAACATCTTTGTTTTCACTCTTTCCCTCTGCTGCTAATCGTTTTCAGGCCGATTCCCTGAACTGTGTCATTATGGCGACGTGATGGAACCCTACAGTGATTTTACTGCAGGACGGCTGCACATTTCCTGCATATTGACACACCATCGCTTCAGCACACTGTTTTACACCCTTGTTAAGTTAGTGCCTCTCTCCCTCTCTCTCCCACTCTCTCTCTCTCTCTCTCTCTGTGTGTTTGAGATAATCACGTTCATTGCATTTGCGTTTACGCTTTCCTTTTCAGACATGGAGAGGACAGAATGGATTGTTCCCTGCATTGCAGCGGTTCCGGTTTCAGTGCCTTGCTTAACGGCAGTTTGGCAGCATTGGTTGATAGTTCAGATTTAATCGTCCGTCGCTCTTTCTTCTTGTCTTCCTTTTTATTTCTTCCTCTTCCTGGTAGATGAAAGCAAAACATCTCGTTTGACCTTCACTGTCTGTTTCGCCTCCTCGAGGTGTCTGCACAAATTACAACAATCCTTAAAATCATTTACAGAAATGAATGAGAACTTTTAAAGCATTAATTCGCCTATATTTGGATTTGTGTTGCTCACGGACACTTTAGCAAGACAAATATAATTGTGTAATCAAACCAACAACCTTTTGTTCTCTCTGGACATCACCGGAGTCTGAACACATCCGTTGTCTTCTTCTTCTTCTAGCCGGCCTCCAAACAGCTCTACGAAGATGAAACCTCATCCTCTGTGTTTGGACTGAGGTCAGCGACCGACCCGTCTCCCTCCCCGTCCCCGTCCCCCTGCGGCTCAGATCGCCCTCCTCTGGGCTGGAGCAGTAACAACAGTAGCAGCAGCACCGCCACGTCGGCTAACACCGGACCGCCTGTCGCAGAGAAACTCCGCTGGCACCTGGGGAGACGCGCGCAGGCGCACTTCATACCGCTCGACATCACAGGTATGATAGCTAAACTAAAACCTGGATGCTTGTCATGGATTTACACACAGAAAACATGTTAACGGTGGAGGAAGATGTCATAATTTAAGTTTGTCGATTCCTGTAGTTTCTTACAACTGATTTAATCTTGAATTAAATCTCCGCCTGTATGGATGAACTGAGGACAAACATGGAGGAGGTAACCTCGGTGTTCTCTGTAGAAATAACCACATTCATAAGATGCTGATGCAAAAGTTCTCGTTGGAGGTGACGGAGATATTTTCCAAGAGTATTGGTTTGTTTGTGTGTTTTGTGCTTTATGTAAAGATGACTGTCGGGCAGAGACAGGAAGTATGCATTGAGTCCAAACATTGCAGTTGTATAACAATCGTGTGATCTCACTGAGCCTCCAGGATGTTTTCTGGGAGTAATTGAAGTTTAACTGTGTGGAAACTCAAATCATTAACGATAATATTTCATCCATGTTGACTTTTTTTTTTTTTTTTTTGGACTTGGCGCGATGACAGAGAATTCATGAATGTTTCATCGCCTGCGTCGGACTGAACCCGAGCCATCAAAGTAGCTCTGTATTTAAATGAGTGCATGTAAACAGAGGCAGCTGGCATCCAGTCTATGAAGTGGTGGTGATTATCCAATCAAAGTGCTCGATGCTCGTATGCTACAACTGTCAAAATAGCGTTCAAGGGTTTAGGTGATTAACTGATGTGGTGGAGTTTTTGACTCGTTTATGTCAAACATATGTTTTTCACATATGTTTTATATGAATCGACATTTGATATATTTAGACGTTTGATTGTTTTTCATATAAATCGAGCTTTTTGATGACGTTAAGTCAGATTCTTGGAGCTTTTGATTGGTATTTTCCAATTATAGACCCATAAGATGAGCTGGTAACGGAAATGAATCACCCAGTGTTTTCTCCATTGACTATATGGTTTAAACAAAAATTCATTTTAACCATATATTCAATAGTTAATAGTGAAATAAAAATACTGGTGACTTTGTGCTGCACGCCTCCGAGCAAAAATCAAGACGATGAAGAGATTTTCCTTCAGTGACATTCTGTGTTGTTCTCCAGGGACGAGTCGTGTTTTCCTCCGAGACTCAGCAGTAGAAGTGAGAGTCATGGGAAATTACACTGAAGGGAAAAATAGAATTAATGTGAATTTGCGCCTCTTTGGAGGTCAGATCACTGCAACAGGAGAACATCTCAGCCAGACTGTAAATAGAGATGGACAACACGTCTCCACTTCGTTTGCAGAGTCTGTGTCAAGCATGATGTTTTGGAATAATCAATTCAATAATAGATACACACACACTCACACACACTCACACATAGTTTCCGACAAGACACAGAAAACACAGCAGCAGAAAGAAGATGTGACGTCAAGAACATTTTCTTCTTATGATCACATTCACTCTATCGCCCTTGCCCGTCTCTGGCAGTCAGCTTTGCTTGTGTGCGTTGTCTTTGTGTGTGTGTGTGTGTGTGTGTGTGTGTGTGTGCTGTCAGAGCTGTTAGTATGCTGTGGTCATCCTCAGCAACATCGTTCTGACACTCTTGCTTCTTCTCGTCTCAACCAAGCGTCCTCCCTGTTGTCTTTGGGTGCATATGTGTGTGTGTGTGTGTGTCTTAGCATGTGTGCGTGTGTGTGTGTGTGTGCGTGTGGTCCTCCCGGTTTTTGGCATAGCAACTGCTTCGTCACTCGGTGCCTCTCCCCTCATGCATATCCATTTATAGTTAAATATCCCTCTGTCCCTTTTCTCCCCCACTGTCTGTCTTCCTCACTCTACCTCAGTCGCCCTCCTCACCCACTGTGTGGGGGAGTAGAAGGTCAGGTTGTAATGGTGCCCGCCTGTGGTGTTGTACTTGGTGGGTCATCCCTTCTTTTAGAGAGAAAGACATAGACACTCTTCCAAATGTGCTCTCTTCTGGTTTCAAAAACAAGATGGCACTGGATAAAATGTTAAAGTGGAGGCTTCAGAGCAGCAGCTCACAAAGTTCCCTTCCTCATACCTGGACTTTGTGTATGAGCCGATACCAAGTACGAAGTTATCCGTTATTTTAACGGCTGTTTGCTTCTAACCCAAGCGCTGATTGTTGTCATTGTTCTACGGCCTGGCTGAGGTTAAATGCTTTAAAACACAAATACATACAACTTCATGTGACCATTGGTTCCTTCTAAACATGTAACCCTCCACATAAAATCAAACACACTACATATATATATATATATATAAATATATATATACATTTACAGACCTAAGCACACGTCACAGTTCGTTGGGGACTGTTTTCAGCTGTGGATGGACACACGCTTGTTGTCTTCGTGTTTTTACAGCAGCAGGTTGTTTTGTGTGAGAACAAATGAATTTGATCTGCTGTGCCCTTGTTATTTGTAATGAAGGAACCAGGTCAGTCGGCTCAACGCTGCGGCTCTCTCGTGTTTTTCTTAATAGTTTAGTGTGAGACAGTGTCGGCACAGAGGAAACATAAACATGGGACTGTGAGAATATTACTCATCGGATCAATTCACGGTCGATTTTCATCTTCTCGTGGGATTTGTTGAAAAGAAAATATCAACAGACTTATTTTGTTGCCGTGACACCCGTCTCTCATCCCTCTGCCTCTCTTTCACTCTTTCACTCTCTCTCTCTCGCTGTAAACCAGCATACAGGTAGCTTGCAGCCAGTTACTGTTGCCATGGTAACTCGCCACTTTTCTCTCTCCCTCCTAAAAAAAAGAAGAAGAGGTGGGGGGGGGGAAAGCAGCAGTGATGGAAAAGAGAGGAATAAATGTGAGTGAAGCATGAAGCCTGGAAGAAAAAGGATAGTAGAGACATGAGGAAGAGAGAAAATGCAGTTTGAGGATGGAGGGATGAAGGAGGAAAGAATAATGAATGAAGGGGTAATGAGAGAACATTTTGTCTTGACTCCTAATCTCCTTTCTCCTCCTTCGTCTGTCTCTCCGTCCCTGCACATCACGCTCCGGCAATTTTCATGAATGAGTGTCGAGAACGTGAATGCAGAGCAGGCGCAAACATATTAATCTGAATTAATTTCATATGCTTCGCTCATTTTTCATGAAACTGTTGATGCACATCACAGACTTTCTCCTCCACAGTTCACCAAACACCCACTGACTCGCCTGTCCTGCAGCTTGAGACTGAATCACATACATCAAAATTACCTCAAAAGATCTGACACACACGTTTGTGTTCATTTGTTTTTAGGGTTTAATTGTGAAAACAGGCCGAACAGTTGACTAACTAAGAAAATGATAAGGTATAGAACCTGTTGCATGTTATTTGGACGAGGTCCAGTCCGACCCATCATCTGCCATCTTGAAAAACTCCCAGCTGACAGTGAAGCAGTGAATCTGAGGCCGTGCTGAAGAGAGATGATGATGAATGAATTATCGTCTCCCGGCTGAAGGCTGCTGATAGTTGAAATAGTGTCCATTATTTATGGCTGCAGGAGCAACACAAAGACTCTCAACCTCAGAACGGCGGCTCGATCAGAGAAGAGGCCGATCCGGAACGAGAATAACGATCCCAAAGAGTGACGGCCCGTAAATGTGACTCGTGTACGTGTTTGCTGCCCGAGAGTGTGAGCGTCAAAATTGTCGTATTTAGGAAGGAAGTTATATTTAGCTCCGTGCACTCGAAGGCTGAGTCACAGCTTCGTCTTCTGATGGATGGTTTCAGATGTTCTCGGCCCAAACGCGCTTATTTATTCATGCACAGTGGGGAACTGCCATTGACTGACACTCGGTGAATGAGCTCAACACACAGATGATTGACTGAGGTGGATTCTGTGTCGGAGAGATAGAGATAAAAAGAGGCATCTGTTCAGTGAGAGGAGCAGAGACTATCCCCACAAGGTTCTCACTGAGACCAGAGATTTGATCGTCATGTAGCCAGGAAATCAGATTTCTGCTCCAAACTTTGTTCATGAGGTTTGTCCGGTTAGTTGGTTTTACATTTTTAACTTCGAAGCTCACAAAACAGTAACAAAGTGAACAAAATTAAAATAAAAAGACGACTTCTATAAAGAGAGCAAATACAGAGACGTTTAACAAACAACAACAATTACAAAGAGGCACAGATGCAGAATGGCTTTAAAACTTCTTTCTGCTTAATGTGACCAAATTCAACAACAGCAAAATTACACATTATTTCCTTTGTCCCGAAACTACTAAACATTTTGTGGCTCAAATTCTGCCTCGTTCTTCGAGACCTATTGTGAAAACAAAACCCCAAATTGCACCATTTGGCTCCATTAGTTGTTTACACTGCAAACGTTCTGTGCAGGGGCTGTTATCACGTCTCGTCTTCAGTGTCTCTCTTTGCACTTTGGCTGCTCAGACAGCTCCGACGTTTGTGATCCTGTTGCTGCGGATGTATAATTAATACGATCCACAGCAACAGGGACACGACGGGAGACAACATGGACGCAGGACAGGAGGAGACATTTGTGACAGAAAGCTCACGAGAGGAAACAAACACCGAGACGCAGACGGACAGATGGTGAATGTCTGTGTGTTCTACGCAGTTTGACTTTGATTTTCAATTTGCTGCATCGGTTTATACTCCACAACACAAGTAGTTATTGAATTTGAAAACTCAGTACAGACGCCCATCACCGTCTGCACAATAAACACTTTTCTTTGGGCGTCGGTTGTTTAACGCTGCTTCTTGTTTGTTTGTCCATCAGTTTGATTCATTTTCTGTTTTGACTCATTGATTTTCGTGAGTCTGTGTTTTGCATCAATCAGATTTAATATCCCACGGAAACAGACTTCCCAATGACATCACTCCTGTGGTTGGAGATAAAATTTATCAGTAGCCCGCATCCGATTTGACTGTGGCTATAAATCATGTCTGACGGCGTCAAAACAGAAGCCTGACTGAGCGATGCAGATCGGTGAGCGACCGCTGCAGGTCACTGAGGTAATGAAGTGGGTACCTGCTGCCTCCGATGACTCATCGGATTAACGCCGGCCCAGAGGAGACATCAGAAGGACGGGAAGTACAACAGAGCAGCAGGTTTCTCAGCAGCATCTGCTGTACGTCACTCTGGATTAAAACATGACGGCAGAAAATGTAAAATATAAACACGAAGGCTTATCGTGACAGTAACAGCTCTTCAAGCGTCGAGGTGCATGTTCTGGTTTTTTCATTCACACTTCAGCTGAGGGGAGCTCTTGTTAGCAGACGTCGTAAAAAACTTGCTGATTTTTGTTCTGCTCATATTCAGGCTGATCCTTGAATAAGCATCGTAAGTCTCCTTTAAACAAACTTGCATGTGTATTGTCTGTAAATTGCTCGTTTTCACCAACTCTCCTGATGCTTTAAACGAGAGGTCTCAAACCATCAGTTTGGGACCACCCTCTCTCCTCAAACCGTTTTATTATTCAAGGAGTGAAAATGTGCATTATGTCGAAATTACCACCACCAGTTTAGTGGAGTTAATTTCAACCCTCCTGAGAGTTTCTTTCGTTTTTTTTATTCGCATTTATAAGCAACCGGCCTTAATTTGTTCAGTCTCACTTCGCCCCCTGGCTACAATTTGAGTTTTACACTAACAATGAAGGAATTTGTGGATAAGTGGCTCTATGACAGAGTGGGGAACTGTAAGTGACATGAGAAAATGGAGGTGAAGGAGGGATATCACCCGTAATCTTCCTGAACCAGAAGAGCTGCAGCTGTAACAGATCCACCAAACTCTGATCTACAGTTCAGCTTCACTCTTCAACTCTTCATTCAGTTCTTCTCACAGGAGATCGAACCCACTCAGCAGCGTTACAGAGAACAGACGCTCAGGGAGTGAAGGAGGAAACTTTCTCTGTGTTCACACTCAAACATCAAACTCATTTTAATCACGCTGCTGGTTTAAGGTCAAACGTTCTGACAGGTGATGCTCATGAAATAATTGTTTTCTCTTCACATCTCCATCATTCCAGAGTCTTTATCTCATCCTTTTTTGTTGCCTTGTCAGAAACAGGATTTCAGTTACACTGAATTTACTGCATGTCAAGTAAAACCAGTCTTTCCTTCCTCTTGCTGACCTCCCTGTTGTTCTTCCTCTCCTGCAGGTGAAGGAGGAGGAGGAGGGAAATTCCACGGCGTCGACCTCCTCCAGCACTCCCCGTCCCCGTCACCCTTTCCAGGGGACCCCTTCCCCCACCAACCCCACTCCCTGGAGCCTGTCACCGACACCCCCCACCAGAACCTCCCCCTAAGGAAGACGCACTCTGACCTCGACACAACCTTACCTGCAGGTGTGTGTGAAAAGCTCCGACCCCCTCCCCCAATGTTGTTTTTTTAAATCCAGTTTCTTCTCGTGTTCCCCGGGTGGAGATCTTGTTACATGAACTGTGCATCACCTTCAGCCAAAGACAGAAAAGAGGGAACAGAAGGGAGCGGGTCACCTTGAAACGACTCACTCACTAACTTCTCACCCAATGTCAGCTGAAACTTGAAACCTTGAACATTCTTGGCAACAGAAAAACAAGATTATTTTGGACTTTTTATGTAAGATGCTTTATGAGATGATGCTAGGGCAGCTAACGTTTTGTACATTGCTGCGGTTTTGTATCAAGCTTGAAATGACTGGTGTCGAAGCGATATTCTGTGGCACAAAGATGAAGATGGAAAAACCTGTTTTTGTGTTTATTTCCCACATATTTCAACAAAAGCTCCACACAGATTAATGAAGGGCTAAGCACTTTGTATTCACCTTACCTTACCTTCTCTCAGTGAAAGGTGGCGTTGGTCGCAGTCAGGATCTTTTTCCACGGCTAATTGATTTATTCACTGCAACAAGGACATTCATTTTATGAGGAGTTCACACAAAACAGTTTTACCTGAACAAGGCAAAAGAAAAGAAGAAAAGCTCAGACGTTTATGTCTGTCAGGCCACAGCAATGCTGGCTTCTCTGAAAGGTTGTTGTTGTTAGGGAGTTGTGTTGCTGTCTGGTCGTAAAAAGCTGTTTTCTAAATAATCTCTCTCTCGCCCCTCTCCTGCACAGATAAAACTGTAGAGCATCGTGTCTCAAACCAACTTCACCCAGGAACTATGGACCACTCTGGTCTGCTGTGCTCAAACACACCCTCCGCTTCCTGGAACGGACCAAAGGGCTCCACCTTTTCTCCCGGAGCGTGGAACGAGCCTTACAATTACAGCATGAGCAAAGGCCCAGCGGTTCCTCCCAAACAGCACAGCATCATCGGCCATGCTGGTGGAGGGATGCAGGACGGTGTGATGCTGGTGAGCTCGGGACAGTCAATGAGCTCACACGCCAGCTCGTTCACGTCTGTGACAGACTCTTCGGGGAGAGGAGGGAATATTGTGCCAGGGATTTCACTGCTAACGCCGTCGATGGGGAAGCGGAGCGAGACGGAAGGAGCTGCAGCGGATGGAGGGAGGCGAGGTGGAGGAGGGGGAGTTGGGGAGGCAGGGAGAGGGAGGGAGAGGTCAGCACGTTCCATAGCAGCACAGAAAGCCTTCAAGTTCCGGGAGCGTTCCCTTTCCACACCAACAGATTCTGGTTCCTTCTGCTTCACAGAGGGTGGTGTAGGCCAGCCAGATGGGAACATTATGTCGACTGGGAATGGGAATGCTTTGGCAATAACAGACCACCAACAACAGCATCATCACTTCCTCGGTTTGAGCGAGAACTACGCTCTCCTCTACCCTAGAGGGAGCTCCGAGGACAGTGCCAGTACGACTGATACAATTTCTGTCACTGCTTCGGACTACAGCGCCGATGGACGCTTGCGCCTACGCTCTCGTTCCATCTCACTCAAGAAATCCAAGCGCAAGCCGCCGCCTCCTGTGAGGAGTGTCTCTTTAATGAAGAACCTCGGAGAAGCCGAGGGAAGAATCCACCATGACAGTGGGCTTTATCGGGATGGACGCCCAAAGAGCTTGCATATCCCAAGGGATCACTTCCCAGACTTCCAGCCTGATTTCCTCCTACCCAGCTCCTCCTGCTCCTCTAAACCCAGTGTTAGTGAGCGGGAGCTGGGACATGGAGGCAGTGATGGACCCCCAAGCCTGGAGGTTCAGCCACCAGAGAGGGAGGGAGAGACAGAACTGACCTTCCCCGCTCACTGGCAGCTAGGGGAGTGGAAGAATGACCCCTACAGGTAGAAAATAAAACTAAACTCGATGTTACGTCAAGTATACATATTTATACTTTGTTTGGTCAAGATTAAAAATGCACTCTTCTGTTTTCTCTTCTCCAGGTCTCTATCAGGCTCCAGCACAGCGACTGGTACCACAGTGATTGAATGTATGAAAGTCAGAAGCAGCTCCGAGTCCCTTCTTGACTCTCCCTCCACCTCCAGAGGCACCTCGCCCTCACAGCTCTCCATGGAAACTGAAGTCAAGGCATCCTCACCCTTCAAACCCCCAGGACTTATGTCACCATCAAGTGGCTATTCCAGCCAGTCAGAGACTCCCACTTCAACTGTTCCACTCAGTCACGTGGCAGGTCAGGGGACACTAGGGGCATCAGGGTGTAAGATGCGCCCGAAGATTCCAGAAAGGAAATCATCACTACCTTCGCCAAAGGACCCGACTGCAAGATCTAGATTGTCCTTTGAGATGCCTGGGAATGCACATCTGGAGCTCTCTTCAATCAAGCCAAAGCAAAAGGCCAGTAGACGGCATTCTGACACCTCCACAGCAGCTAAACCAGGAAAAATCAGTCCGAGCTCTTCACACGCATTGCCTGTTGTCACCCAGAATGAGCTGAAGACTATTCGGCTACGCTCTGTCTCCCGTGGTGACCTAGAGGACTGTCCTGATGGTGCATCTGACACCATTGAAGAAGAGCAGCATGGCAGAGACCTCTGTGAAGTCCCCAGCCCTCCGCCCACTCTACCAAAACCCAAACCACCTGTCGCTGTCAAGCCCCCTTTGCCTAAGCGACCTATAAACCTCCTCATAAAGTCTCCTTCCCCCTCCTCTACTTCCCCTCTTGCCCTTGACTCACCACCTGCCTCACCTGTGGACCGGCCTGTGCCCTTGGGCAACATCTACAAAGTCATGAGAAAACCCAAACCGAAAAAACCTCCTCCACAAACTTTAACAAGTCCTTCTGTTCTCCCGGATTCAAATGCCACCACCAACACACAAACTGGTTATGATCATCCATTCCTCCCACACTCCCAGTCCCTCTTCGATCTCCCTCCTCTCCCAGATCCTCAGCCTCTCCTGGAGGACCCAGTGTTAGAGCCTGAATTTGAAGCTGACCAAGAGATCCGGCTTGGGCCTGAAGATGGAGGTTCACTCCCTTCTCCTTGCAGTAATCAGGAGGCCCAGGAGCTCCAGGACAAGAGCAAGACCCTCCCCTCAAGGATGACAATCTCCTGTCTGTCAGAGCTGTCAGACAAAAAGAAACCTAAGGTGCGAATGATCCCTCTCAGAAAACTTTTCATTGTCTACATCCAGGGACGAACAATGTAGAAGTACATTACTGCTGCACAGAGATGATGTTTTTTATTTCTTCCCTAGGTTCCTCCTCCAGTCCCCAAGAAGCCAAGTGTTCTGCTTCTTCCCACGTCAGTCCACTCCTCTACAAATGGCAGCACCGATCGACAGACACCTCAGGCCGATAGCCCTTTGGGCCTTCGGTCACCAGTTGGAGCTTTCCCACCAGACGATATTTCCAGTGCTCCGTGTGTTCCAGATATGCCAGAGCTAGATGAGAACCACTTGGAACCAGACGAGGAGAGTTCTAAAGATTCGTCACTTCAGTCAACTTTGCAGGATTCCTCTTTCACTGAGCTAGAGGGGAAGATGGCCAGCACTAGGATCGAGACAGGTAAGGGTGTTGAGATGCTGCGGAAATGATAAAAATTAGCTTTGGTAAAACAACCACAAAGTCAGCTGAGATGTCCACATTTTTTGTTGAAAAGACGGAAAAACATTACATGAACTACAAATAGAAAATACATTTCAATACAACATTTCAACATGGTTTCTCCGTCGTGTTCAGATGACTCCAATGAGAAGAATGTGCTCCACATTGCAGAGGAAACAGATGACGACTTGCTGGCAACACCGACAACACACACCACCGAAGACCTTTTCACGATAATACACAGGTTTGAACTCAAACACACATTCAGCCAATACATATTTTATTATGGTATTTATAGACACAGATATTACAGCTGATGGCTAAGCCATAACGGAGCTTGCCTGCCGGCTCATTATAGCCCAGAACATGTGATGAAAGAATTGTTGAAAGGATGTGAGGCGGACAGACCACAAGGTTCCCTAGCAACGGCTACATGTACAGAGGATCACTGCATGACCAGTGTTTCTTTTTTCAGAATCTGTCTTTTTCTCACACACACACACACACACACAAGTGCATGTATGCAAGCACACACAGAGCAAGCTTGTCTCTAAGCAACAAGTGTTCATGAAGTTACCTGGCATGATTCTGAAAATAGTTTGAAAGGCAGAGTCAGCGAGAGTCAATGTTTTCATCTCTAACAAGAAAGTATGGAATCCCTTCTGTTGTGCTGTGTTTAGATTGTTATCAACTAAAATGAGAGATCTGAATCTACTTGGAAGTCGTCTAACTTGATCTGAACTCTTCCCTTTTCTTCAGGTCCAAGCGAAAGGTTCTGGGTCGCAAGGAGCCGACCGACTCCTTTGGCAGCCGACAGAGCCTGGTATCCCCCGTGAAGCACAGCGCCGGTAACACCGAAATCCGGAACCTGACGTTAGGCAGCAGTCAGAGGTCAAGCTCCCGTAATGAGAACTTCATGGCCCTACTTCAGAAGAAAGGCAGCAAGTCTTCCAGCGGAGGGACCAGAGTTTCCGCCATGGAGCTTCTCAAAAGCACAAACCCTCTGGCACGACGGGTCACCGAGTTCTCATCCACCACTTCAACGGCCACAGAGGGAGAAGAGGCAGCACCTGGGAACGGCAAATCCAACGACCAGTGAATGGAAGTATCATAGGTGTTAACCAGGTCCGTTTGCTGTCGACAAAGCTACCAAACGATTCTACAATGCGCCACGCTCTGAAGATGGGCACCTCTGACCAACCAGATCGCTCCAACTACTGATCGACCATTTGCACTGTCCAATCAAATTGGAGCAAAGCTTTGGACGAAATGGTCCCTTCCATGGTTGGAGCGCTATAGTCATCTGTCAAACTGGTCCCCTATTGGAAAGCGAGAAAGTTGTGGAGAACAATACAGGTTCTCACAATATTTTCAATGAAAGGTGGCGGCTATGAGGCTGTGCCTCAACACCTGCACCATGTTTTCCTCACTGGGAGTTTTTTCAGTGTGAAGGTCGGATGGATTAATGAGTGCATGGAGCAGACGACAAGGATTATGTGGTTATACAGTGGATATATTTACTCCTGGCTCCTTCTGGATGACGACAACAAGAGTCCCTGATGAAGACAATGGTTACTTGATCTGAATCTTTAACAAGTCATACTGATCCGCAGCTGATCAGCAATGAAATATATCCAAGAAACAAATGGAATAACACACAGAAGACAGAATTATGCTTCTTGGAAGTAAATCTGTCCAGCCAGTAGCACCACAGCACTGACGCCTGTAGACTTACATGAAACGAAGGGTAAATTCCTCACGGTGTGACGAGGCACATGAGAAAGCAAATGTTCTCAACGCCTTGGACATTACGGCTTCTCTCTACAGTAAAATCTCTGCTGTAGCAGCGCTGTCGTTGACAATAGAGAAGATGAAGTGGAGGATTTACAAAGAGAAACCACAAAGGGGCTTTTTGCCACCGAAGATGAGGCATGAGCATGTCACACATTTTGTTTGTCGTGCTCTGAACATGAATGTGGACCTTCACTAAACATTCCACAGAGGCACCCAGCAAATGGACGCAAGCACTTTTTGTCTTCTCTTTAGCGTTGGAGGTTGTTTACATGGTGCAGCCTTTGCATCGCTACGTTTCGTTCTTGAAATATTCGTCAATCATTATTTTTTAAGTGTTTGTTTAGATTTTTTCTTTTTGCATATAATTTGGATTGTACTGTATGTATCGTGTACAAAGATCAAAGTTGCGCATCTATCAGCAACAGTCATTTGCATTCAAAAATAATGTACAGACAGAGCAGCCAACAGCTCGGACTACAAACTGCCCATGGAGGGAAAACACACACAGACTAAAGAGGAACGCCTCGGAGAGCAGACGTATCTACACAAGTGTGTGTTTGTATGAGTGTGTGTGTGTTTGTACAAGTGTGTGCAGATGAAATCATGCCTGTTGATTTTCTGTACGGAGAGCATGACGCAGGCCTGGTTATTCAACAGGGTTTTTATTCATTTTCTGGTCTCTGGTGACGGGACCAAAGGACTGTTAAAAAACTACAAACAGACCAGAGGGGACCGAGTTGTGCACATGTGTGTGTTTGCATTCGTCTTTGTGAGTCTGTGAATGTGTGTGTGTTGAGGGAAATGCCAAGAACAAAGAGGGAGACACAGAGGGAGGGAGTGCATGAACGTGTGTCTCTCATGTGTTTTCGTGCACACCCTTACATGCTTGCATATTCTGGCTTGTGTGTCTTTGCATCAAGGAACGTAGACTTGTCTTAATGGCGGCCGTGCCATTTTGAAGGCATGTTAAAACGTCCTTCAGTTCCCGAGCCCCGAATGGTCCAACGCTTGAATCCTATCTCAGGATTCATTGCGGACCGGTGATGAGGATAACAAGCTCGCTATCCGGCTGGCTGAGCTGCAGCAAGTGCAAGCGGCTCAAATTAGCTAATGATGCAACGGACAAGTTGGAAATTCTTGGTAGACCATAGAATCTTATTCCAGTTCGCCCCTTCATCGTCTAAGACTTTGAATTGGGACACTGCTTGTGATCCGGACCCCAATCAATCGCATTTAGGGAATAATGGATGATAGAAGCAAAGGCTTTGATTGGCTGAAGGAAGAATGGCTTTAGTCAGAGAATCGGGAAACCTGTTGAAACTTCCATCCGTCTGTCTGTCCGTAGTTACAGAGTGATGTCACAGGCCCAGGTTGTTCCTTTATGTTTTGTCCTCCGTGCACATTTCCATCCTCCGTCTCTATCGTCTCAGAGGGGAGATGACGGTCTGCGCCGCCCTCCTCCTCCTCGCCGCTCACTCCTCGCCTCCTTTCATCACTGCTGGTGCCTCTCTGCAATTAGCATCATCTCTCTTTTTCCCTCCTGCAACTCTCTGGCACATAGCACACTCTCTTTCTTCACTGACAAATAGCAACTCTCTGTAGCGCCGCCTCTTTATCCCTTTTTCTAAATCCTTATCTTCCTCTTCCTTCCTCTCCCCACCTCTTTTGACCCTCTCCCACTTTCCGTCAACCTTCTCTTGTCTCTCCTGTCTCTTTTCTCTCATCTCACTCTTCCTCCCCGTCACCTCTCTTTGCATTCAGTCTATGCATCTGAGCTCGACAGACGACGCGACACCGGATGAATGTCAATGAATGACTGTTAAGAAAACAGACGCTGTGGTTGGCTTGATAGTGCATGAAACATATTTCTATCAATGCTTATCTTCTGCCTTCTCTTTCTCTCGCTCTTTAACTTCTATGTTGTTTTTATTTTTCCTTTACACGGTCCATATGAGATGGAGTAAACATGGATGAATGAGTGAGTAAGTGAATGAATGAATGAATGGATGGGATCTGTGCACAAACACAGAAACAAGCAGAGTTTGAATTTGTTTTTGCCCAAAAGGACTTTCAGACTGTGGACAGATCGCAAGTCGTCAATCCTGGACGACCCTCGGTTCTGGATCAGTGAGTGGACGCTTCCATCAGTGGTTCAGCTCTAAAATCATGACCCCCCCCCCCCCCCCCCCCCCCCACCCTGCATGAAAGGACCCTGTAGAGGGAGGAGGGGAACCTGTTGTCTCCTGACTCCCCGGCAGCAAAACTATCCCTCGGTGCTATTGAGTCAGAGCTCCCCCTAATGGATGGAAATGTACACAACAACAGCAGCAGAGTAAAAAAAAAAACTGTCACACACATCCTTCAGGTAAACCATCATCCTGAAAAAAAGATTTTAAAACTGAAGAAATGATCACCGTTTATGATGACTCGTCACGTGACGCTTGTTTTAAATATTTAGTGAATGAAAAAAGATGAACCTATAAAACTCTGTGTTTGTTTGCCTTGTAAACTGAATTGTGGGCGTGTTGCTGCGACGCCTCGTGTTGTTTTTTTTACTTTTTTAAGTTACATTTTTAGTTTTTTTTATTTCAGCTGCCTTGGTGGTACACACATAAACACAAGTTTGTGTTTAGGAATCTGGTGATTCGGACGTTTCAAAGCAACACTACGCAGCTTTTGAAAATGAGTTTGATGATCTCCTGTGAGAAGAACTGACCAACAGAATCAATCACCACATGCCGCTGCAGAGGGCGCTGTTGCGCAGTAGAAGTTACATAGTGTTGCTTTAAGCGTTTGTTAAATAAACAGTTGCCCCGTTCAGCGTATCACAGCTGGTATCACATCGAATGTGATATTTTTCTCTCAGACCAATCACGTATCTTAGATCAGATAGAAGTGGCAAGAAGGAGCCAAACTTTTATTCAGACTGAACCCACAGATCTTTGGAGTAGAGAGGAAAGATGTGAGGAGAAGTGACTCGTTAAAAAGTCATGTGGTTTGTGGACGAGACACGAACGCACACATGCATGTGAAAACAGGGTTGGGCATCAGAGAGGATGTTTCATCGTGTTCAGGATCATAAAAACATTGTGTTGTTTTAGTGGGTACAACACATGGGTGCATTGGTGCAAAGAAAACAAGGGTCTTATCTCTGATGTTGGGATACAAGTACTTTAGTCTTTGCAAATATATCTCAGGCTCTGCTCGGCTCCAGAGGCAGAAATAATCTCAATGGTGGTTTCACAATCAATGGGCGGAGCCAAAAAAACCCTCCTGCCAAATTGGTGACATATTATTGCCATTTTTTTCTGAAAGGCAACTAACGACAAATTGAGAGAGAATAGGAGCAATACTTTTTATCCCTCCTGTGAGGATCTGGTTGCTTCATGGTGAGTTTAACCACCAGTGCAATTAATTCTGCAAACGGAGCAGCTCTGCCTTCAAGAAATTTCTGTAATGCA
This sequence comes from Paralichthys olivaceus, assembly GCF_024713975.1. Classification (NCBI taxonomy): domain Eukaryota; kingdom Metazoa; phylum Chordata; class Actinopteri; order Pleuronectiformes; family Paralichthyidae; genus Paralichthys; species Paralichthys olivaceus. Next base: position 15,336,143 of record NC_091114.1, on the reverse strand, counting down.
ATACTACAGGCCTCTTAAATATGCTGACAGTATATTATATTGAAAATGTCATTTCTATAAAGTGTGAGAGTGAGAGCCGACGAGAGGAAGATATTGAATATTTAATCCATTATCCCGTCTTTGGGAGGACAAGTGGGGAAAGAGGGGAAGGAGGGGAGGATGAGGTGTTCGGCTGGATTCTGTTGAATGTGGGGATTACCACGCTGAAATTTATACGTTTATATTCCATCATCTGTTCCCTCACCTCCTCTTTCTCCCCGTCGCCTCAGCCGTCGTGTGACTCAGCGGAGTAATCACGTTAAGAGCTTTTCCCTCTCTCTCACTCTCTCTCCTTCTTTCCCTGCTGAGCGATAAAAGGTGTTCGGGGAAGCAGATCAAGAAATCGCCGGTTAATTAATTTCAGTCGCCGTCTGCAGCTGCGTTAGCAACCTGTTGCTAAGAGACACATTAATGTAAAACGTCAAAGGTTAAGTTGGAGACTTGGCAGAGATTATTTTCAGTGAAGCCGACAGAAAGATCACAGTTTATCTAAATTCGATGTGTGTGTGTGTGTGTGTGTAAGGTTTAATGAATAAAGCTTCTATAATGAGACCAAATGGCAGAAGAGCAAAGACAAATCAAACGTCCCCTCAGACTTAAGAGTCAAGTCAAGTACCAGTATTTGCAAAGGACGTAGAAATATAATAACAGAAACAGCTATGATGAAGAAAAGCTATTATTTTTATGACTTTATAGAGAAATTTGCTTTAAAAACAATGCAATGGTTCATATTTTGCAAAAGCACCAGAGCAGATAACTGCACTTTTTAAAAAGTTCAGGTTGTTTTTATTGCCGGATATTCCCCCTGGCATAAACCACTAAACTATGAAGTTCACAAATCTGCATTTTGAATTACAACTAAACAGATAAAGAATAAGATCACGGTACGAAAAAGAGTTCTGCTGCCAGAAACTGAACCGACAAGACCTGAGTCTCCAATTTTCATTTTGGGTTGAGTTTTAGGTTCCTGTAGGAGCTCGAGCTAACCACTGACAAACAAACCCATCAGGATGCATGGCTTGGTTTTGAAATTGCTCAGGTTTGGATATTTTGACTGTAGCTCAATGCAGTACAGTGATATTCATGTCAACATGTCTCACTGGCCAAACGCCAGAGTCTGCGATGTAGCGATTGTAGATTTGAGTCACTGGAGCGCATTCCTGACGATAAACGCTGTCGACCAGTCATAGCGAGTAATAGCTGTAAATTCTGATGATTCAACCCGTCATCAAACAACTAATAAAAAAACAAATTTACCACAAACCAAACTTAAACATGTCTATACAGCAGCAAGTCACCAGGTGGCGATGGAGATGCTTTAATTTCATCCAACTGTAAAGTGTAGGGGCAGAGTAGACAGGAAGCAACACTGACGCAGAGCCGTAGAGGCACTGACGAGCAAAGGGGATGATGGGAAATGAAATAGATCGCCACATCGGGAGGGTGTGCACGATCGAGTGAAGCGGAAAGAGTGAGACATGTCAACTGCAAACATCGCTCTATTTCTGCTGAGCACTATTTTCAGCCAACGTTCATCCACCTCCTGACGATCCCCAGAGTCATCATGAATAATCATGACGTTATATCTGGATATTTTATTCCTGATGTTTTGGCACTTTGGGAAACAACAGATCCAGTTCTCATTGAGATTCACTGACTTTGTGTGAGCTGCAGTGGAAGCTTCCAAACCGGTGCGGCTCACATATCAGGGTGTTGCAGGCAGGGTGACGTGTCCCTGATGAAGTTGGGGTTGAGTCGATGTGCTGCAGCTTCTTGAGAGAGTGAAACAGGGTGAAAAAGCAACAGAGAGATTTAGTGGCGGCAGGTTTGGGCCAAAGAGCATCTAGACGGGTGAGGTTTACTGTAATTGTACATTTCAGGGGTACTGTGGAGTAATGGAGCATGCGGCCCGTCTCAAAAACAGAAAAAGCTGACGTCCTATATGGTGGTTAACTCCACCCTCCTGCCACTCCAAGTGAAGTAAAACAAAGGCCCACGTTTGGGGGGTGTACAGTCGGTGTACAAAGACACAGAGATGATACTTAGAGAGAGACACGGACAAGTTATTGGAATTATTCTATTTTTGTTATTCCTCATTGACAAAGACATATTTAAAGGAATATTCCGTGTGTGTATTGAATAACCTTTGTTTCCCTGCCCCATCCAATGGTGTGACGTGTGGCTGCGGGGTGGCGTCACACACAAACGCTTCCCTCCGCAGCTCTGCAATGCCAATGTGATGAAATGATTATATCATTATGAATAAATTATTTTCTTGCTTAAAAAAAAGAGTACGGTGTGTTGTTGTTGTTTGTGCCCGCTCACGTCTTCAGTGTGAATCAAGACTAATGAGTTTCCCCGGAGAGACGACAACTCTGAGATTGTTAATTGGATGTTTGTGTCGACGCAGTGAAGCAGGAGACAGAAACTTAAAAACTCTTGATGCAAAGTTTAATCACGATTTACTCGTTTAAATCAAACACGTTCGAAGAGCAGAAGCTGCTTCAAGAAAGAAAACAATTATATTTGTGTTTCCACATGACAGGAACCAGCTCAGATTCTAGAGTAATGAGCTGTAATAGTTACACATACAGTATTTGATAAGATTAAAAAAATAATAGAATGAAAATAGAATAGAACAACAATTAATAGAAAGAACAAGAATCGATAATTCAATCTATAAATACCATTTATTAACCAAAACAATGGATAGATAGATGGATGAAATAAATAAGTAAAAAGAGGTCGACGGAGAAAATGCAGCAGAAAGAATATGTGATGCCAAGAACATTTTCTTCTTATGATCATATTCTCTCTATCTCCCTGGCAGTCAGTGTGTGTGTGTGTGTGTATAAATAGGAAGGATGTAATTAACTGAGAGGATGTCTTTACAGAGCTGCAACATCCCTGATAAACTACCTGAAACCACACACAAGAGGTCATAGACGTCCGACTATACATGTATACATGAGCCACCAAACATTCCCAGACCTAAAACCACAAATCAACCGTTTAAACAAGCTCGTTAAAGAAGATTTGTTTTGGAAGGAGATCTTTTCTTCTCTATAGACAATAATGTTCACAACTGTAGTTTGTCCCTGCAAACATAGAAATAGGATCTGTTTCTGTTTTCTTGTTGGGCTCTAGCACCATCTACTGGGGGACTGGTGTCAGTGCAGCTTTTTTCAATCAGATGAAACATGCTTATTCATTTCATCTATAAAACTGAAGTTCTTCCATATCGTACACGTGGTACTCTTTACTTGCATTACTGCAAAATGTTCCGATTATCAAAATTATTTTAATCGTCTTCACATGGTCAAATAACTTGATTGGTCCATGTCCCATCTGCTAACATGGAGGAGGTTTGTGAGCTGCATCCAAGATGTCCTGTCGTGCATCTTCATATAGAATCTGTGATTAACAACAGGGCTCATGATGGGTCATGATTCACTGAGGTGTTGATGCTCAGAGAAAAAATACACAATAAATATTCATAAAACCACTTTTTTTTCAGTTTCGGATTGAAGAAGGTTTTTTTATTACCCACAAAGCATCAAATATAATATTTATATAACATGAGCGGAACGAGCAAACTGTAATTAAATGGAAACATTTATAAACTGATGCATCGCACAGATGATAATATCTGCGTGTGGATTTATAGAACTGACCGTGTGACAATGTTCACATATAGATATTAGTAAAGGTCGTGAACTAAGCAGTTTAGAGGTGGTGTGTGTGTGTGTGTGTGTGTGTGTGTGTGTGTGTGTGTGTGTGTGAGAGAGAGAGTGTGTGTGAATGTGATTACTGTAACATCTCTGTAATAAAAAGCTTGAGTTTAATTACTTTTCTCTTGCTCGCTGCAGGCTCACACACACACACACACACACACACACACACACACACACACACACACACACACACACACACACACACACAGGGCTTTGGCCTTTGAAGGTGCTTTTCTCATTAAGACACATTTCTCAGTTCATGTTTAGAGGAAATAGGAAAAAGGAAATACAAGACAAGAAATTATAATGATGATGAAAATGAAGAAGAAAGACACGAAGCAAAGGAGAAATACATTTCCTCTGGAAGACTGAAACCAAAACATAAAAAGGGAGGGATGATGGGCTGGCTGGAGTCATGTGGGGAGGAAGGAGAGAGGGAGAACAGAGGGAAGGAGGGAGGAGTAACATCAAGTGCAGAGTCAGAAGAGAGGAGGAACGTAAGAGAGAGGGGAAGCAGCAGAAAGAGAAGAAGGAGGAGGAGAAGACGGTGGCTTTTTTAGACATCTGGACTGTTTTGGAATAGCTGTGAGGACAAGGAAGGGCCACACACACACACACACACACACACACACACACACAAACACACACACACGCAAACACACACACACTGTCCTGACTGATGGTCGTGCTGGATGGACCGACGCTGCTCACACACAAACTTCCAGCTGTGCACATAGGAGATCGACCTGTGGGACGAGACATGCACTTCTACTATGTGGTGGGTAACACCTGGTCCTGCATGTGTGTGTGTGTGTGTGTGTGTTTGTGTGTGTGTGTGTGTGTGTGTTTACCTGTGCCACTGTTACGTCTCTTATCTTTGCGGACAGACTGAAAATCTGTGTGAGAAAAAAATGTGATGTCAGCAAGGAAATAATGAAAAAAGGTAAAGAAATGTGTTTTTTGTTTGTTGAGCTCAGAGTAAAAAGTGCTTTACCCATGAAAAAGTAATAATTCAGAGCATAAAGACAGAAAACATCCCTGCTTTGATCTCATCTTGACTTATTTCCCAATAATCCTAAATTATTCCTATCAATAAATCTCCATCTTTGCAGTAACATTTAAAGACGTCATTCCTGAGGATCAAAAAGTCAAATCACTTCTCACTCGGCCTGAAGATATCTGTGAAGGCCCCTGTTTGGATGTAGTTTTATCACTTAAATCATCATTTAATGGCAGAAATCCAATCGGTCGTCCTCTGGCTTTGTGCTTATCCGTGCCCCGAACCCGTGAAAACAAGTTTCCAGCTTCTGAAACGCAAACATCGAGGTGGACGAGAGTTACAGCTGCAGGAAAAAGGGAGTTGAGCTCCAATTTGTTTTCTCTGCTGCACTAATAAATTCTGAAAAGTAGGATTACCTCTGCTCACAAGCATGAAGAAAACAACATGTAGAAGGCGGTTGCATGGAAACCTGGAGCAAGTTTCCTGAGTCTTCGATGTGAAACAGCAGCGGAGGAACACAAAGTGGACGTTTGACAGATTCAGCCTCAGGTTAATTAGATGAGATAATTTTAATGGGAAACATTCTGAGTGTGGCACTGGAACATTTCAGCTCTGCTCCACGTGCGGTCGTTACAGCGGAGAGCTCAGTTTATCTTGATTATCCAGGTTCTCCGAGCGAATGATCTCAATCCATCTTTATCCCTCATCGTCATGAAAACCCTCTCAGTGTTTTTTTGCCCTGTTAAACGTCACTGTAACGTGAGGTGAACTTGATGAATGGACCAGAAGCCTGAGTTTGAGTTTAATGAGTTTAAAGCTGCATTAATCAATATTAACATTAATAAAGATATACGACAAGTGAAGCCATCACGTCTCGTCCGTCCCCTGGTGGCTGGTCACAGAATAGGTCATAACCTCTGCCTCCTCCGTGTTATTAAACGGAACCTGGACCAAACTAAAATGTCATCTGTTGTTTTAGTTCGTTCTTATCGCTCTTGTCCAAGTTTCCATGTTTCTGCTAAACTTGTGTAGTTTCTTCTCAGCTTTCACGTAACGCTTTAGCTCCTTGCAGCTCATTGTTTTGGGATCTGCAGCTTCGACGTTTTGGTTCGCTCTCATCTGTCTTGTGGCAGCAGGCGGGATTGTTTCGATGATGTGATAAACTTGAGGTGAAGATTATCGGAGCGTTTAGCAGCTAAATGTCCACATTTATCCCTCAGGAGCTGTTGGAGACTAAACACGGAGCTAAGAGATTCATTAAGTGCCGACAACACAGCTTCAAACGAGCGTTAACGTGGCTCCACGCTGGTGTTTGATAGGTGAATTGTTAGCCAACATTTTACTGCTTTATGAGGTAATGTCTGTGGTGATTACAGTTTGTTGTGTTGTCCTCAAATGGCCCAAAAACACGGAGTACAAACATTTACAACAACAAAGTTTGCAGCAGTTGCCTCGTGCACACTGTGTGTTCGGTGCTGACAGGAGCTGAATGAGAGGTCGAGGTTTTCGTTGCCGCGGAGGTGAAGAGCATGGAGAGAAAAGCTTTGCAGGAGGGAGGGAGAGACGACATGTGTTATCACCTCGTTAGTGAATCTTGGCTGTTCCTTATTTGATAGAGTGGGTTATGTAAGGCAGAGATCAAAGTTTACTCAACACTTTGAGACACTCTTCTCTTCCTCCCAGTCGTTACTAAACTGTCACTTCATCACTTTTGTCTCACTCTGCGATTTCTGCATCTGCTCGTCTGTCGTCCCTCCTCTCTCCCTCTCTCTTTTTCTCTCGCTCTCCCTCGCTGCCTCTGTCACGGTTACGTGCAGCCTGTACTGCACAGTCATGTCCTGGTGTCTTTATTGATTCATGAATCTGGGTCTGAGGTTTTATTAAAGAGGCCGAATCCAATAAATGTAATGTGTCTTTGAGTCTTTGGTTATTGGACGGACTGGACGCTGTGGCTTTGACCTCTGTGCCCAGAATAATAATAGACTCTGTTGTTTCTGAGGCTCAGAATCAACTTTGAACTTCAACCTTCAAATAATCAAATCGGGGAAAAAGACTGATGAAGCTCATTCGACCTGATCACAAGCTCAGGTGCAGCTTCTGAAATGACCTAGATGTAATATTATGTTGTCAAGTCAACATCCAATAATATCCTCATGCCCCATTGAGGTCAATTCAAACAAGTTATTTATGTGAACTGACCCTTTAATCACTTCTCAATCTAAACTTGACTCCTTCTCAATCACATGTTTCTCTCCTTCAACGTCCTATTGGTTTAAAATCCAAGAGGAAACGCCCTCCTGCTTCACTTCAGCCAATCAGGTGTCTTTAACGCCACCGTATCGCTGAGTGACGCACACAGGAGCCAATCAGCACCTGTCTCCTCAACACGATGAGCTGCACCTGCAGACAGGTGTGACGAACGTTCCACCTGTGACTCCATGTTTACTCCTGAAGAGGAGGAACGTTCAGAACGACGTGTTCACGCAGATAAAAAGAGAGAGGAGGAGAGGAGAGAGAAAACTGTGTCATCACGTTTCTCCTCTTCTCAAAACACACGAATGAAAAGTCTCCAGAAAACATGAGGACGACAGAGACTGGTAAGAGTTTTTATTTCAGAGGACGTGGATGTGAACATAATCAGGAATGATTTTATTACATACGAGTTAAATATTGTTCTGTGTCTTTGTCCAAACAACAGAAAATAAGATTTCCATGTTTTTACATTAAGAGTCATTCAAATGAAAAACAATAAATGAGGCAACCTACAAGAAATGTAAATAAAGCACGTGCAAGAGTTAGAGGTTAAATTAATTCATCTATTCACATGTGAGTGAATTAACCGTCTTCCAGTTCTCCTTCATTTCACACTGACAGAGAAACATTTAGACTTTAATTTGTGTGTGTGTGTGTGTGTGTGTGTGTGTGTCCTCATAAACAGCCTTTAATCTCTCATCAGCTTTGAGTTATGTAACCAGTGGTCGGTTCCAGCTGCAGGTTCCACCAATAAGAGAAATGTTTGGTCCCGTTACTGAAGAGCTGGTTCACTTTAATGTTAACACCAGGAAGGAACATTATTTGCTCATGAAGTCAGGGTTGGATGTTTCGTGTGTTGATGTTTTGAGGCTAATCAATATTTAAGAGTTTGAATTTTCAGATTTTAATGATGCAATGCACCGTAAACTACTATACTTGGTTCTTGTGGCAAAGAGTTGACCTCAAATATATCGTTCGCATTTCTGCACTTGCCAACATCAGGCGATCACGGCAGTTTAACGTGTGCCTGTGGTTCAGGACATAGAGCGAGTCGCGCATTAACCAGAAAAGTGTTCGATTCCCGGCTCCTTCAGCTCGCTTGCACGTGACACTGAAACCACAGTGGCCCTACAGCAACAGAACACAACCGCATTAACGTCTAATGGACAAACGAGGTCCCTGCTCTAGAAACGGCTCGTCTCTGATTGGACGGCTGCATCGTCCACGTGTTCTGTTTTTCGCATTTGCAGTTTGATACCTGAGGGATAATCCTGCAGATCTAATGTTAAAGTCGTTGTGTAGATTGAGAAGCGTCAAGGTAAATTAGTGAGATCAGGCTGGAAACCGACGTGACGTAAAAAGTTTGGGAAATGTTGGAGCGGCTCGTTAATCAAGAGCTGAGGAAGCGTTAATTTCTGAAGCTCTCAGGAAATGATAGATAACATCTGTGTGTGTGTGTTTGACGTGTGCATTGTGGAAACACGTCAAAAGAAAAAACACGTCTCCGTTTGCAGAGGTGTGTGATTTGTGCACACATTTCTCTCTGTGTGTGTGTGGAGACGTTTATTAAGTTATGACAGGAAAACCACAGGATTCCCTCCTCTCGGCCCTCAGTGTTTAGTCTCCTTGAAAATCTGAAGTGAGGCGCAGGAACGAAAAAACACTGGAAAAACTGTGTCCATCTTTTTTTCCCCCCTCAATCTTTCCCTCTATCTTTGTGTTTATATGGTGTGAAGTGAGTCAGAAATCCAGTCATTACACAACCAGACCTTCTAGTGAGTGAAGAGATGTCGGAGTTCTGTCTCTTCACTTACTGCAGATCCATCTTCACGTACTGGTGCCAGCTCTGTGTGCGTGTCAGGGTTTTGACTTTGTGACGGATCGTGTGCCGGTCGACAGCGAACGTCAGCGGCGGTCTGATTTACGGCGGGCGGGAGCTGAGCCGTGTAGCTTCGGGGATCTAGTCCCAAGTCTGGGTTTTGGGAGCAGCACCACTGAGGGTTCAGGCTGCGTGACGAGAGACTTTCACACACTCTCATCAGTATCTGCTTTTTGTTTCCAGATATTAAATTATACAGAAAAAAGGAAGAAAAGATGTTTTGTTGACTCAAATTACCTGCGTTTTCTTTTTATTCATATTAAACCATAACGTACCTTTTAACTACACCATCGTTGGTGGGTGTAGAATTAGACGAGAGCGATGTTACTGGAATCCACTTCATGACATCATGTGTTTGAATCCAGTCTTCTCTAATCTCTGCCGTGAGCAGTTTCCTTGGTTTTAAGAAGATTTGCTCTGATCGCAGTCGTTTTAATGAAGTTAATGTTATCTGTGGAAAAATCCTCTTCTTAACGTGACTTAGTCGTGTTACACAAGCTGCAGGCGACTGGTCAAAGACGAGGGGCGGAGAGAAGTGTCGGTAAGGTTGTCAAGAGGCATTCTGGGTACTGTAGTCAATTCATAGCAGCAGATGAGATTATTACACCAGTTTAAGAAATAAACGAGAACAGTGAATTTAATTTATTGATCACATGAGGGTGTCGGCTCAGAGGAGACAGGATGCGTCCTTCTCCGTGTCGGAGACAGGCGGGCTCCATCTTCAAAGCCCTGGTTGATGTTTTCCCTCATATCCTGGTTATTCCCTGTAGAGGAATCCGTGCCTGCCCCAAAATGGCGTCCACATCCCAACACGGCTCTCATCCTGTGAGATGGACGGCCGTGTCCGGGGTCGATCTGGTCAGAGCTGTCACCACGGTGACACTTCCTGTGACCTTGTCACTAAAACATGTTTTAGGTATTGAGGTTCCATGGATACACACTCGCCCAGTCATGAGTCCGTCTCCATCATGACGTTTCATCCTATTTTTACAGCATTAAGGAACTAATTAGATTAATGATGGAGGCTGATTGTGTCGGTGGTATCAGTTACCTTCCTGAATTCATCCCCAGACTCATCGAGGAGTTTATTTTAGATTTTAGTTTATTTTAGATTCTATTTTAGATGCATTGTTCCTGAACAAGACAAACCTGTGGTTCTTGTTCGTCCTCTCCTGCTTCTCCCTCTCCCCACTTCTCCTCTGGTTCATATCACCGTCGCAATTAATAAAACAAACTCGGAAAAGCATAGAGGATAAAGGGGGAGGGGGGGGGACTGCATGCCTCATGTGAACTTACAGCGAGTAAATTCTGTCTGACGGAAATAAAATGTACCGCTGTACAATTTCATGCTGCAGTAGGTCTCCACAACAACAAACGTATGCCGCAGAGCCACAAAAGCAGATGGTGGTTGCGTCACATCTCCGGATCTCTGCTCGGTCCTCTGGGGACGAGGCTCCATCACCGTGAGCCCCCCCCCCCCCCCCCCCCAAAAAAATGTTCAATTTTATCAAATGAGACGAGAACAAATGGACCTGCTGCTGATGAACGGCTCGGTTATATGTCAACAAGCTGTGTTCGGTGATAGCTCATAGCAGTCTGGTTTTGTTTGAGGCTGTAGGATTAGTGGCATCTAGTGGTGAAGCTGCATATTACACCTTACATTACTTTTACACATTGAAGAGGGGAAGCTGAAACTACGAGGCCTGGTTTTTGAAGTGGATGCTAACGACTTTATGGACGCACAGGGCAAGACAGCATGTTAGAGATCTCAGAACGTCTTTATAAAGTCAATGACAGATCCACCCTAAATGCTGCACCTTATACATACTGCAGGGTTTTTCCTCTACAATGCTCAGCGTTAAATGTCTGTCTTAGGTCACAGCCTGACGACCTTCTGTAATCATTTCCTAGTGAGACATTCTTCCTCTAATCACATTTTTCAAAGTATTTAAGCGTAAAAATCCTAATGATAATGCGTTCGGAGGTATTTCTGAGTTAGGCTTGCAAGGAGTTTTGATGTTTATCTAAAAAAAGATTGAATGTCATCAACATTAGGAACTGAATCAGTCGCTTTGTGTCCTGGTTAGAGTCTAATCTAATTTCTATGACCGTCTCACTTGAGTTTAACTTGATGGAATTCAGTAAAATGCTTGAGCAGAAGACTAATGTGACACTTAATCTGTGACGACAGGGGCTTTTCCTCCAGAGATCAGAGGTCACGGGCAGCTACAGAATAACGTAACTGGAGCCGGTCTGTTGCTTTGGTCCTTAGACTTGAATGCGACTCCTTAGCTGCTGGATGTGTAAGTAAACAACTACTAACAAGCTTGTGATATCGGCGTATTAGAAGATGTTGCCCCTTGAGCGGCCGGAAAATCTGTTCTTGCAGGTTTAATTGGGTTAATTAACGTTAAGACTCCAAGTCAGTGTCAAGCTTCTTTGGATTTAACTCCTGACAAACTAGACGCATAAACACATATTTGGAAAAATGACCGATTGTATTTTGAGAGTCTGAGGAAAAGAAAAACAGATGCTTTATCTGAGAATCTCAGGGAACAGGAATCTGTACAAGATGTCCGAAACATGGGGCCAATTCTGATCTGCATACAGGGACATACTGTGCAGACGCTCACGGAGACAATCTGTCTGCTGTACGTTGAACTCTAAAAGTATTTACAGGAACATTTTTGTTGCGGAACGTTTTTTGGAATCACATAAAGGCTCTTTTATCCGAAGCAGAAATGTTAAATCAAAACATAAAAATGAAAACACGTTATTCTGATCGTGCCTTTTCCTTTCTGGGAGATCATGTGACTACTGGATATTTATTTTCCCTGAGCCAAGTCAGAGTGAGATCATGTTTTATCGTCTTCACAGTTGATTTTTGGGAGACATTTGTCTTCGGTGACCCCCGATGTTTCCTGTATGATTCCATGTGTTTAGCATCTTTGGGATTTGACTGAAATAACAAATTAAAACCAAACTTATCAGAGAAAATGAGCACTTGAACATCAGTGTGATAAGAACTCCCTCAAATGACCATTGAAGGATTAATGTCCATGTCTCTTCTGCTAACATGGAGGAGGCCGGGTTTAAACTCAACACTAAATAGAGCTAATGTTGAGGTTGACGTCATCATCGTCTAAACAAGTTCCTCTTTCAGCAGGAAGCCATTCAATGGTTGTGATGTACTCGCCAAAGGCACAAATTAAGAGAGGAGGAAGTTTCAGGAGGTTGTCAGAGAGCGATGACGAGGGGTGTGGACATGAACGTCCTGTTTGGAGACGGAGTGAGAAACACTCGTTATCGATGTCCACACTGGAATGTTGTTTCCTCTGTCGGCGCTGGCATTTCCTCTTTTCCTCTCTGACAAACAAACAAACAGAAAATGGGAGACACCAGACAAGATGGAAAGACGGAGCGTGATGTTGTTTTAGAGACTCATGGCGCCATATTGGTTTTTGGTGGTAATTTGTGGTGATGATTGTAGTCTAACCCAAATTCTCTGTGTAAAGGTGTAAATGAGGTTTCAGACATTGTCACCTGTCCTTCAGGTATCTGTTGATCTGTGAAATGCTTTCTGTCCGTCTATATTGCACGGTGAATTCTGTCACATGACTCGGACAATCTGTGATTATGAGTCAATAGTTCCTTATCTAACTAGAACTCTGTGACCTTTCCAATAATCCATCTGCAGAAAGAAGGTATTATCTGCCCTCAGATGAATTACAGGAAATCACTTATGCTCCTGGACCGGGCTGCAGCCTCCATAAAATGATAATGATCAACCGGCCTGAGAGAAGTGGTCCGATAATGGAATAATGGCACAAAGCAGAGGTAGTCCAGTTCTCAACTCTTTCCTGCTCAGTGAGTTTGCTTGTTCACAGTAGTTGTCTGGATGCTCAGTCACGTCGCAGCATGAGAACAGAGACATTAACAACAGTGTTTTGCTGCTATAAATATCCCTGTGTGCAGGTGTGTGTGTGTGTGTGTGCAGCATCAGTAGCGTCACACCCCACTGCACATGTAGTCTGGATCTCAGTGCGAGCCCAGAGCGTAAAATATATATTTTTTGACGTGAGTTATTAAGTTTCTTTAATAAGAAGCTTTTACATCAGCCTTGTTAACCCAAGGTGCCGTCTTCAGTCAGGGGAGGAGCCGTCTGACTACTGTGTCCTCTCAGACGTTTGGGATATCAGAGTTACATCATGTTTAACAACTTCAATCCAGTTTTACAGTCTGGACTTTAAACTCCACTACAAACAGAAATGTCGCTGCACAAGATGCTCTAATCAATATTTATATCAACAATGGATGATAATGGGAAAGGTTCAGCTTCAAGTGATCAACCCACGGAAATTATCAGCTGATTTTACGGTTCCCCTGATCATGATAGCTTGGATTTATATGGCACCTTCCAAGGTAAAGGCCACTTTACAAAGCAAGGAAACAAAGAACATAATATTTAGATTAAACATATCAGGCTGGATGATACGGACAGAAGTTAAGAGAGTTAAACCGGAGTTAAAGTTCAGTCCATAATGAGTGTGTAGTGGGATTAGAGCTGCTTGTAGTCTTACTGCTGCAGGAAGGAACGACCTGTGATACCTCTCCTTCATGGAGCGTTGAAGATCCCTGCCGGGTTAAAGTTCAAGAGGGAAAGAGAGCAGAGCTGAGGACTGTGGGTGAGGTGATCGAGGAGACAGGAGGAGGAGGGAGTTATTGAGGAGGAGAGAGATTTAGTAAAGGATGCAGGACTTGGGTTAGAGTAGAGGCGATGTGCAGCTGAGTTGTGGACGTACTGGAACAGGCTGAGGGGACGATGACGTGTCCATGTCCTCCAGCTGTACACAAATGAACCCAAAATATCCTGTTTACTGTCTTGACTTCTTAGTGGAGAACTGGTGAACAACTTGAGCTTTAATTTCCAACTCTTTTAAAGAAGCTGGGACCAGAAACTAATTGTGAGTCCTGTTGTGGTTGTGGAAACTTTTGCTGACAAGGTTAAAGAGTAGAGGAGGAAATCCACCTCCTGTCTTCTGGCGGCTCGGTCCTGGAGACTTCACATCAGGATTAATGTTGGACTAATTGGATTTATGACCACAGGGATATTTTTCTGTGCATCTTTCCTGTTTTTAGTTTGATTGGATCCTGTAGTGTGGTTGTGCCTGTGTTTGGACAGCAGGGGGCAGTGCAGTCAGTGAAGTTCAACATGCCGCCCTGACATGGATTTCCTGCCTCGTCTGTTGTGTGTTGCCGTGGGTGTGCGTCGCCTGTTCATCATCCATCCTGTTTTTTAAGCCGACAGTCAGAGTCAGCACATGAGTTTGAGGACGAGGTGTGCGGCTCAACGAGCGACCTTTGACCTGTGCATGCATGGCACCGTTGCGGGAAGTGAACATGATCAGAGGCGGTCGGGTAGAAAACGGAAGAGGAGACGGAGAATAAGCTGACACACAACACAGAGACTCTGACAGACGTGTCACATCCATGAGGTCAATGGAAAAGGACGGGGCAGGGGTCAAAGGTCAAGATTGTTTCTACTGTAATAAGCACATTTCAAATTACGCAGCCGCCTGATGTTCGTGGTATTAATGATCTTGTTTTATCTCAATACTTCTTTCTTACTTACTTACATTGTCTTTCATGACGTTTTAATTGTTGGTCCTTGTTTGTCTCCTCAGGTCGTTAATGTCCCCTTGAGACAGAAATGCCCAGGACGTGACCTTGTCGTTCCCTAGAGTAACTACACTAACTTGAAACCATTGCATTTTATTTGTTTGAAATCACACTGTGCCGTTTAGAGAAACCAGGCGGTAAAACGGGTCTGCCACAAACCAGAAGGTCGGTGGTTCAATCCCGGCTCCTCCAGAGTTTTTCTGTTTCCAGCTTCAAAAAAGATCCAGAAGTTGTTTTGATGGTAAATATTCAAATGAGCCTGGAGGTCTGAGCGACATTAAAAAAACAAAAACAAAAAAAACAGGTTGTCTGGTTAAATGTTTTGAATCCGTCTGATCTGAAGCTGCTCGAGCTCTCATTTGTTTTGGTTTAGTCTCCGTGTCTGAGCTCGATGTTGTGTTTGTCTTGTGACGCTTCCCCTTCAGCTGCGACCGTGTTGTTTCAAAGTCTTTTTTAAACCCGCTGTTAGCGTTTCCCCCTTTTATTAGACAACGATGAAATCTGAAGTCTGTCGGGGCCTGAACCCAGAGGTCGGGAGGTCACAGGGTCGTCCATTTTAGCCGCTGTTGTTCTGGGTCGCGCAGCTGCAGTGCTGACGGACGCTTTCCAGGCTTGTTTGGACACATGCACGCACACGTGCACGCTCGGTGGCATCTGCAGCTCCAGAGAGAATCCACATTGCAGGTTAACGAGTGATGTTCGTTAAAGTTGTGCTAATCGATATTTCTGATCAAATTCCTCCCCCTTACCTCCTTCACTCCTCTCCTCTCCTCACCTGCCCGGCTGTCCTGTTTATAGAGCTTTTATTTTTATCCTGTTTTAATCCTCCTCCCGCTTCCTCCCTCCTTACTGCTCCTCCTCAGTTGCCCCCTTCTCTTTTCCTCTATTCCCTCCCTCTCTCCCCCAAACCTCCTTCTCATCCTTTCTTCTGCTTTTTCTTTTCTCCCCCCCACCTCTTCTCTCCTTGTCAAATCCTGACCTCCTTTTCCTCAAGTCCGTCTACTTTGTGCCTCCTCTCCTCCTTCTTATCAGATCATTTTCTAACTCCTTACCTGTCTTCCTCCCTAAATTTTGCTTTCTAGTTCTTCTTGTCTTCATGTCTCCCTCTCTCCTTCCTACCTGTACTTCCACTCCCCCCTTTTCCTTCATGGCCCTCTTTTCCTTTCTTATATCATCTCCCATCTCCTTCCCTCTCATTCCTTCCTTCACCTCCTCTTCTTCCATCCTTTCTCGTACCATCCTCTTCCCTCCTTTTTGTTGTTCAGTTTTCCCTTCTCCCTCCTTCCTCTCCTCCCATCTTTCTTGTGTTTATGTTGCTAGCTCCTAATGTCAAGCCAGTAAACACTGCTCCTCCTCCTCCTCTCTTAATCTAACTCGCCTCTCAGCCTGACCCAACCTCCCTCCTCTCTCTCTTTTACACTCTGTCTACCTCACTCACTCACTCAGTCACTACTTTAACTGCGACTCTGCTCGTTCAGTTCATTGTTGATTTGTGTCTGTGATCAAAGTCTGGATAAACGGAGCCGAGGAATCTGCAGAGACTTTTAACTGAGAGTAAGTGACAACCTGTGTGTGTGTGTGGCTCAGTCCAAACGTCAGATATCTCTTGTCGTGTCTTTTTATTGTAAGAAGTACGTCCTATTATATTATTATAAACTAACTGAAGTAAAAAGCTAAATATCTTTTGTGGTGTAAGAAGTAAAGGATCAGTTTCGTTTGAGGACGGTCGTCTCTTAGAATCCGTCCAGTTGTTGCTCATTTTTATGGATAAACTAATATTTAAAAACTAAATAACAACTACTACAAAATAAAATCATCGTCACCTTTTGGAAAACAACTTTGAAACTCATGGGGACTGTGCAGGATCCCCCGATTAACTCCTCCAAACTTCTCCTCCAAAAGATTATTCAAGAAATCTAAACTTAAGGATGCTAGAAATAGCACATGCTGTGTAAATAGCACATAAATAAGCATTTGGCATCATCCCACTAATCCCCTTCCGTTGAATTCCAGATAGCAGAGAGAGTGTGATGCCCCGAAACTGTCTCTCTGTGTGAGTGTGTGTGTCTGTGTGTGTGCACGTTGCCAGTTTAGTCAGAACTGACACAATACTTCTGCTGTGTCGACGTACAACCTGTTTCTGTGGCTCAGCCTGAAGTCTCTGGCACTGCCCAGGGGCCTATTAGTGCTGCCTGTCTGTTTACGTGTGTGTGTGTGTTCTTTCTAGTCAGTGTTGGCGTGAATGTAAGTACGCACCTGTGCATACTAATGTGTTTGAGGCTCAGTTGTGATGTGTTTTTCGAGATGATGAGGCTCCAGATTAATCGAATGAAAACACAACGTGCTGATGAATAATGAGAAAACAATTTCATTACAGAAGTAATCGTTCAGGAGAACAGAGCATTATTCACGTGTCCATCACGTGAAATACGAGGTCATGCTTGTGTTGTGGAGATAATATAAACCCCATGTGTGGAGGCTTTATTCATTTCTGCTCCTGTACACCTCGGTCCTGAGACGCGGGTCAGTTTATGTAACACTGATGTATTTTCAGATGAAAATAGACTTGGGAGAAAGAGCCACTATAGAAAAACATTTGTCCTCCACCCGTGAAGCGGCAAAAACCCCTGAGGGCGGAACAGGAGCTGCAGCGAGTGGGATCATATATAATGTGTTAACTGGAGTGAACTGGGAAACACATTCAACCACAGAGCTGGTGACCAGTTCATTTCTTCCACGAGATCGGAAACAGATCTTTCAAACAGTTTGTGATAAGATTTTAACATAAATACAAGGAAGCAACATGTTTGGATATATTGATTATAAATAAAACACCATCAACCTCAAGAAGAATGAGAATTATTATTATTATTATTTGAATGTGTCCTGCGTCACCCCCTCAATCGTTTTTTTTGAGTAATCCTGCCAAGAGACAAAAGGGCTATGACAAGATAACCTCGTTGGGGAGTTCTGGTGTCAGCTGCTTATCTCTGCTCGGCATTAGACATTAAAGGAAGATTGCCGACGCGTCTCCACTTCCTCCCACGCCACAAAAAATAACGGCAAAAAAAGTGAGTAGGCATGTTGCACTTCTGACGTCATCGGCCGTCTTTCACCCTGTTTATCTTGCTGTAAGGAACAAACTTCACAGTTCATCATCACTTATCTGTCCATCTTTATTTACAGTGCACCAAAACATAATCTAACCAAAGCAGGAATTCCACCAAATCTTAACCTGCCTGGAGGGTTTGTTTCCCCACAGCGATGGAAAAAGCACAATTATGTTAAGTGTGATGGCCACAATTAAAACTTTTCCATTAATTCAGGGAAAAACAAACTACCTCATGAAAGGAAACGAGTCGCAGTGTTTAGTACCTGTCTCATTTGCACAGTTTTGCCCGGTAGGCCCGGGGTTAATGATGAGACGCACGTGGCACATGGAACACAAACACCCATGGGAGAAGAGAATAAACACAGTCACATTAACAGCGGCCCTGACGGAGTGAGGCAGAGACGGATAACGGAAAGACGGGATCGGGATTTAAAAACAACGGGGGAGTGACGAAGCATCTGTTAGCGATCACAACACATTTATCTCTTTATCAGTCAAGGGAAACAAAAATACACAAACCTGATGTTAACACTGCTCAAAAATATGCACGTAATCACAAACACTTGTTTTATTGCCTGTTTAGTCTTGTAGCTCGTTTTTTTTTTTAATGCAGTGTAACAAACAGGGAGAAAATTACAGAGTTACTTCTCTAATGGGATGTTTGCAGAAGTCAGTGCTGCTTTGTGTTATGTTCTTGTCGTGTAACGTTCTTCCTGATGTCGTCATAGGATTTAGAAGATTGCGTTCACCTTCATCGGCGACCGAGAACATCTGGAAATGGTCGGGAGGGGAGGAGGGGGATGGGGAGGGGTGCAAGAAAATAACAATAGTTTGTCTTTACTTTAAATTAACTTCTCTTTAACATCTGGGAAACTGAAACATCTTCCCAACTCTTGGTTAATTCATTTAAAACCTTCTGCGACGACCGGGCTCTTGGACGGATTGAGTTCTGTGGTCCGGCTCGAATGACACATCGGTTCACGGAGTAATTACGCTGTTAGCTCGAGGGCTCAACTGTCTTCTTCAAGCATGTGTTTCTTTGCAGAAATGTTTGGGTGAAGTGTAGTTTTCATTCATTTCATTGCTGCTGCCCCCCCCCCCCCCCCCCCCCCCCCCCCCCTCTCCTCCATCTTCCTGTGTGGTTTGTCAGTCATGTGGTTTGAATTGTCTCTCTCTCTTCTTGGGTCCTGCTGTTGACGAGAGCCACACAATTGGACAGAAAGCGTGGGGGGGGGGCCGGGAGGCATCAGGACATAAATTGTCGAATCTTTGTCTTTGGACCTCGAGGGAGGACGGACAACAAACTTTGAAGAACCACATCAGTGGGGTCAAAAATGTGAAGCATCTCAAACACGTGGTTGATTCTTGGAGTTTGGTCGTATTTTCTCCTCACCTCAGGCCCCACGTAGAGTTCGCTCGTCTATATTCCAGTTAATTGGTCTGTTTTTGAATTAAATTAATCTGCTGAAGTATTTTCTGCTCCGGAATCGAACGGAACAAAGGAGCCAAACAACACCGGAGTGGCTCAGCATGTCGTCTGTCTCGTTAGAAATCAACGACATGTGGGAACTGCTCCTCACAAGCGTCTCCGACAGCGACTTGGTTTGAGGTCGATGACTGGCGGCGCTGTTTTGCATGTGACGGCTTCATGACCATTTGCCTGAAGCCACTGGAACGATGTGGGGTCGCTCGATTGAGGAAGGAGGGAACTGTTTATCCTTGAAAGCAGAATTTAAGTTGCTGTGCAGACTTTGCAATAGAAATGAAAAGATACAGTGAATTCCTTGAAATCATAAACAATCACGCACTGGAAGTTGAAACGTCAGGAAAAGGCGAATGACTTCGTGGATCATCTGGAAATTAATGGAATTCTTGACATTGTTTTCATAGCAGATTGTAGCGGATGAGAAATTTGAGTTTTCAGCTCCACTCACGGAGGAAATTGCTCAACACGACTGTTCAGAGTTAATTTGTTTGGGAGCAGGATTACGCAAAAAAAAAAAACTACTGAGCAGATTTCCACACTTGGTTGAAGCGTGTGATACGGACCAAGACAGAACACATTGCAATTTGGAGATTCTCATAGATTTTCCAGGAAGGACGGATATTTATGTAATTGGGTGCAGCTTGATCGAATTTGAGGAACTTGTCCAAAGCGGTGGAATGTGCTCGGTGCCAGCAGGATTACTGAAAAACTACCGGGACATTTTTGATTAAACTCTGTCGAGGGGTGGGGCGTGACCCGAAGGATAATCTGTTACACTTTGGAGCAGATCTAGGATTTATTTTCTACTTTCTTTAACATGGAGCGATGCGGCTAGATTAGCCTCTGCAGGGTTACGTGCTCTGTGAGCGGCCTTCTCGTTTTTAAAAGCAGCTCCACTGTATTTGGGCTCTGACGGAACATTATTATTATTATTTGGTTGAGAAAGAAGTCGATGATCTAATGTTTAAAAAAAACTTCTCATTTAGTTTTAGAATGTTTTGAAAGCTGCTCTGACTCAAAATAAAAGGGAAATGATATATAATATAAGAGTTGACGCACAAACTCAGAAACAGGCAGCTCATTCTAAATGTCAATCCTTCCCCCACGGCATTTCAGACACCAAACCAAATCTGAGCGGCGACGACCATTTTTCTTTTTACGTGCGTGATGATGTCGACGTGTGAGATAATGCATAGCTTCAACCGTCTGAGCGTGAGTCGTGACACTTTCACCGAAATGTCACGTCTAACCGCCGGCCTTTCAAAGAAGAAACCGTCGTTCCCACAGTTTTGTTTACAGCTGAACCTCTTTGTCGCTTTGAGACGACGTATGGAAGCTGCTTTCGTAGACGACGAAGACGAGGGCCTCAACGACCTCTGTGGTTTACCCGCTTTCACCACAGTCCGCTTGTCTGGTTACGTTTAGCGTTTATGGCCGAGGCAATTTTCCCCCAATCACGCTGTGCTGTGTGGGCTGAGGCCCCGCGCAATTACAGACATGAGACAGTGACACAGACGAGGACGTTCACTTGAAGAAGACGAGGATGAGACTTGAAGACCCACAGAGGATCTGCTGAGTGTCTCAACGGGATTTATTCAGGGTCTCCGCAGGTTTCAACGAGTTCAATTTAAGATCCGTGTGATAGACCAAGAGAAGGAAGGAATATATTAAGACTTTCAGAAGTTCAGATCATGAAATGTGAGACCCTGTTATTCCCGCTGCGGCAGTTCACTTAAATCTATAAAGTTCATTCTGCCTGAATTCCCGTCCTGTGCCTCAGCAGTTTCCTGTAGGAATTGAGGTCATATAGATTAGTCAAAGATTAGAATAAGAACTCTTATAGTCGGGAAATGTTCCGTCAGGGTTTTAAAATCCAGAGGAACCGGAGCGCTGCAGCAACGCTCGCACCGTAAAGACAGGAAACGGTTGATGGAGCTCATTCTACACATTTCAACCTCTCGGCCCCCGTTTCATAATCAGAAGCATCCAAAGCCTCGTTACTTAAGATTCGTGAGAGCGGCCGCTCCCGGGGATGTTCATCAAAAGAGACTCTGTGGCTGCCAGCAACGCATGACGTTGTCGTCCCCCCCCCCCCCCCCCCGATCCTCGCTCACACTGATTTCATGCGCGGGAACTCCGCTAATTTTACACAGAAGTCTCTGTCTGCTATTTACGAAGAGCGCGACTCAGCGTGTGAAAACCGACGTGACTGTTATGAATAAACAAATTCAGGATCGTCCACGTCTGTTGATTCAGTTCTGATTATTTCTTAGATCTGATCTTTATGGAAGTGAAGTATTTATTTTCTAGATTTCCTCCGAATGCCTCCTGCCTGTTTGTGAAACTATTTAATCATGTTTAATATTTATTAGCTGTTGGATTTAGATGCTTTTGTGCAAAACCCCTCAGATTCAGAACGTCCCTCGGGGTTCGCTTCAGGTTTTGGTCACGAAACAACAGATTTGTGTCTGTTTTGTTGAACACGTTGTGAATCTCTGACCTCAGATCTGGTTTGTGTTTGTCTGGATCTCGTTAACCTGTGGTCACAGCGTCCCGCTGCCACTTTACTCCCACACTCTCTCACTGCGGTTCACATTCACTTCTGATTTTCAGATTGTTCTGTTTTTTTTTTTGGTTTCCTCCGTCTCTGTTAAAACCTCAATATCCTGCTTCGACTCCCACTTCTTTTATTGTTCTCTCCATCGTTGCCACAGCTCTTTACATTGGTCCCAGTCCACCTGAAGCTCAGTGAGGAGTTTTTATAATTCACCAAAACTCCAATTTCAACAAACGCATTCCAAAGAGCAGATTTTCAAAAAAATGTGCCCGACACAAAAATAATAATTGAGAGGAGAAGAAGCTCACTCAGAATATCTGTTCGGAAATATATATCTGCTGTATACGAAGTATTTTCTGTAACTAAGCAACCAAAAGCAGAGAAGACAATTCCGATGTGATGTGAGAGGCAGAAATTGTTTAAGAGACGGAGGGAAGATCAGTCAACAGCATTAAAATGCATTTTCAATTTATTCATATCCCCGATGAGTCGTTAAACTAAGTTCACGTCTTCCTCCATCATTTTCTATCAATCATTAAACCAAGGAAGGATCCAGTTCAGTGACATCAGTAAACGCTTACACTTTATTATCCCCCTGGTGTCCGCCCCCTCCTCTGCCGTGGCTCGCCTCCCAGTTCGAGAACCACCTTCTTAATTTAGGACGCTGACGCATTCAGAGCCTGAAGCTTACTGTGTGTGTTTGTGGCTGCAGGAGAAGAAAAAGCCTCGAATGTTAAAGCAGAATAATCTCAGATGTTTTAAATGCAGGAGGAAAAAATAAAAAAGGTTTTTTTATCTTGAATGTGTTTCAGGACACAGAGAATAAAACTGTCCGCTAGAGAATTTCTAAAAGTGAATTCCATCAACTGACAAGTGTTTTCTGTTAAGTGTTTCATGGCGTTGTTCATTACACCCCAGAGTCTTTTCAACAACGAAGCATGTTTTTCTTTTACTTCCTTTATTTGAATCTTCCGCTGGGATTGTGATGTGACAGCTGATGTCTTGTTAGAGTCTGATCATAAGATTAAAGCACTGATTGCAATCGAGTTTTCTGTTTTTGCCTTTTGATGCCTTTGTTCCTTTTCAAGAACTTGATGGTTGGTTGATTTGCGATTAAAGATGAAACCAGTAATAGTTTTGTTTAAATTCTCCGACCTAGCAGGAGGGTTGATGTACGCTGATTAGAGGACGGTCGCTGGTTTAAGTCCCCGCCTCGCTCACCCCGTCCACTCTCTCCTCTCTGCAGGGGGACCACACGTGGGCGACCATGTTGGGCCAGAGCGTGCGGTTGCAGCCGGTGCCCATCCAGAGCCTGTCGGAGCTGGAGCGAGCCAGGCTACAGGAAGTGGCCTTGTTCCACCTGGAGGAGCGAGACCTGGACTTCAAGATCAGCATCCCGAGAGGTAGGAGAATTATTCATTTGACTCTAAAAGATCATAAGTGACTAAATGAACATCATGTTGAAGAAGACTTGAAACTAGAGCTTGAGACATAAACTCCTGAGGAAACTGTTTACTGACGTTATCAAGTCAAGAGCTGACTCATGATAACGTAGCGTAATGTCGTCAGTGTGACTTTCAATGGTTTGTCTTGCTCGTGATGACGAGGTCGACCTGGCGCCGGTTGAAGGATAAATACCCGTCTGAGTGAATCTGAGCAATGAAGTGTGAAGTGAGGAGAAGCCTGTGAGATCTGACAACTTTTCTCTGGTGGTCGGAGAAAACCGTTTGTTCGTGATAAGAAAAGTGCAAAGGATGCTTCAGGATGAGTTTATTTATCTGCTCGTGTCGCTCTGTATCTGAAAATACCTGAACTATCTCCAGACCTCAGGTCAGCGGTTTTTAATCTGTGGGGCTGATGAGGACACACCTCAGTAATATGAGACGAGCTGCGGGGATTTAAAGCATAATATCAGGAATCATCTTTTTTTAAATCAAATTAAAATAATAAAAGCAATAAAATAATAAATAAAAAAGGAATAAAGGAAAGTGTGTAAACTGTTTTTTTAAAATCTTAAATCACCTCGGGAGCGTTTGAATCTTTGATTTACTTTTTTTAATAAAATAGATTTTCCAGCTGAGTGAGACTGAATGTGACTTGAAGCTGCTTTAAACTTCAGAACCAGTTGTTTCTCTGGTGTAGATAAAAAATATATATATATAACTCTTGCGGGAGACCTCGTTCTAACATCAGGAGAAACTTCAGTCTCAAGGCCCTCAAGGAAACAGGCCCGCGGATTTCTGCAGAACTTTATCATCTTGGACATTTGATTTACGGCCAGTGATGCAATCTGTGTTTGTGAATCTCTTCCTCCAAATGAGTTCCAGCTTACAGATCTGTTCCAGTGGCAAAACCACAATCATGGGACGGAAGATGTCAACATGTTTGTTGGTCTGCAGTGAGAATGTAGCTTCGAGGCTAAACTCCCGCCGACCGTTGATCTTGTGTTTATAGATTTTCTAAAACGCAGGAGAAGAACATTCACTTTAAAGAGGATTATGAGTTTATCTGCATGTTTTATCAGACACGAAACTTATTTTACATGCTTCAGCACAGAGAGACACTTTTCTGAGGCGTGGAAATCAAGAATGCACGCGAGCACGAATAATCTGCAATAACAGCAGAGGATCCCTCAGCTCTCTTCCTCTGCTGATGTTTACGTGCGCAATAATTCCTCTTCACGGCACCAGACTATTTCTCAACCGCTTGTTTTTGTCCGTCTGAACTCTAAAGCACTGAATCCAGCCGACGTGAAGCGAGAGAGGTTCACCAGTATCCGGTCAATCCGTCAAACACTCCACAGACTGAACAACCAGAGGTTTTCCCTCGTGTTTATTGGTCGGAGTGTGTGTGTGTGTCTGTGTTTCTCCTGTGAGACAGTTGGTATGTAAGCGTCTTTTCTCAGACTCCACCACTCTCTCCCAGGCTGTTGTTCTCTCTCAGGATGATTAACCTCTGACCCGCCTCGACCACGTCGGTCGTTCAGGCTGTGTGTTTTTCGAAACCGTCGCCAATAAACAGAGGACGCTCAGTTCTAACCCCCTCAACTGTCCCATCAGCCCCCTTGTGAAATGTCGGGGTGAGTCCACGTGAGAAGCAGGTGCTGTGGCTCAGGAGGTAACCAGAAGGTCGGTGGTTCGATCCCTGGCACCCCCAGTCTTCATTCTGAATCTACGCAGATGACATCATTCGTTTTGAGAACGATAAAACCAACAGTGGCGGCGGCTTCTGTTTTACGGTTGAATTTTAGTTTCCAGAGCATCGACTCTGTGAGACAGTGTGGGAATATTCCTCCTCAGTTTCTCCCCTGGGGTCAGATCTCCGCGGTCCACTCGGAGTCTGTCATGGTCTGAGCATCACCTCCCACCACGCCGCCTGCTTCGGGTCTCTGTTGCTTCGTCTCCTCACGACCTTGCACTCGTCTATAGTCTCTCCTCACTTCTCTCCATCCCAAATATCTTTCTTTATATCCTCCTCCTCCTCCTCCTCCTCCTCCTTCTTGTTCACTTTCCTCGGAGGAATCTGTGTCATAAAACCTCTGGGGGGGTTTTTTTTTTACGAGCAGATTTATGTCCAGCACATGCACGGCCTCATGTGCTGGCATTTAAATAAACCAGGTGTGGATGAGTGTCCGATAGTTTCATTGTTGACGGGTCGGTGGTTGTGAGTCGTTGTGGTCAGGAGTTCGTTCTCATGCCCTCGTGCTCTGATTCTTTACTGGGACCAGCTCTCTCTCCCTCTGTGATCGATTTCCGTCTCAATGTTTCTCACTCTCCTTCTCCCTTGGTTTTCTTCTTTCGAAATTTAATCAATTGAAACAGAAGCATCTGTTTTATTATATCTAAAAAAAAAAAAAAAGATAATAGAATAAAGACAGATGCAGAGTGTTGGATTGACCCATGATGCATTTCACCAAAACTTTCTGCCAACGACGATTAATGATGCAAAACTGCAGGAAAATCTATTTGAGTGTGTTTTCGTTGGACGCTCTGCGCTCGTCCATTATCTTCGCTCTGTGTGAACGTGCGTTATGTAATCAGACTTTGTTCATACATGTGCACACACAAACACGGCTGGAGGTGGCGTGTGTGTGAGGGAGGGGCCAAGCGCTTTGGAAATAAACTTCAATTTCCTGCAGTCATGGGAATTTGACCCCTTTTATCCCGACGACACACACACACACACACACACACACACACACAGAGACAAAAGCTCTTTCTGTTTCTTTCCCTGCTTTTGTAAATCAGTTCTGTCGTTCCCTGTGCACGAGTATCACACATATTTCAGGAGGAACAACATGCGACGCAGGGAACGCCGCTCCGTCCTTAATAGGGAAAAGACCCAACTTTGAATCATTGATTTCTAAACAGCAGCTTTACAAATCCAAACAATGGCTTCTTCTACGTAAACCTGGTGCTGGAGGATGTACGGCTCGTAAACAATAAAAAAAAGAGAGAGAGGGCTATAAAAATAGACTCACACAGAGCTGCTTTAACAAATGTCTCACCACCACTGACACACACACACACACACACTGTTAGAAAACATGAGTGTCGCTGAGCTGGAAATGTTCTAACGCTCCAGTTATTCACAGAAATTCAAGAGAAATTAGATTTAATGTTTTAAGATCTCCTTGTGTAAATGCTGATAGCTTGTTGTTGTTCTACGTCAGCAGAGGAATTATTGAAATGCATTCGATCACACCGACAAAAATCAGATTTCTGAATGTTCACTCTACATTCTCCTTCATTTTCTTGCCCGTAAATGGATGTTTTCAACTTTTTTCTCACACACACACACACACACACACACACACACACACACACCAGATCCCTTTGTCTCTCACGTCTGTTCAAACAAACTACAAGGTCTCGTCCATTGTGACGGCTCCGCTCTGTTCTTTCAGGAGCAGCTAAGTGAAGGAGGAAAAGGTCGTGATGAGGTGAATTAGAGAAAGAGGTGGATGTTAAGTGTCTTTGTATAGACGAGTATTTGTGTAGCGATCCCTTATCAGTGGGGTTTGTTAACAAGCAATACACATGGGAGCACTTGTGTGTGTATTTATACACAGTTAATAACTAAATAAATCAGACCAAATAGACAGAAAGAAATAATCTTTGGGATATTTTAGATGGCCGCCCTCGCGTTGGAGATATTTTGACTCGATCAGCTCCAATGATCATTTTACTCACTGCAACTTATTTTTTTAACTTTTTTTTCTCCACAGAAATACGCAAACGGAGAAAATCCCTGCGCAGGAAGTTCGACTCCTTCTCAAAGGAGAAGAAGGAGCGAGGTGAGTTTGACGCGGGAACGCAGGCGTGTGGTTTGTCTGCTCCTGATAATCTCTGTTCCCATGTGAGTGTGTGTGTGTTGTGTTTCTGTGAAGCTGCTCTATGACCTGACTCCCACATGTTTTCTCCAGTAAAAAAAAAAATCACCGTCACAGGACAAAGTCTCTTCTGTCCACTGAGTCAGCTTCACCACCACTGACGTCCAGGTTTTTATTTCCCCCCCCCCACACACACACATTAATGGTCTCACACACTTGAAATACTGTGTTTATAAAGCACAAGAGGTTCGGGCCTGCGCTCTGACTCACGCCGGGTTCACCCAGTGGAGCTCGTGTTCCATTGTTGCTGCGTCGTTAAACAGAAACCAGACAATGAGCGAACACTCAGCT
The DNA here is from genome assembly GCF_024713975.1 of Paralichthys olivaceus. NCBI lineage: Eukaryota > Metazoa > Chordata > Actinopteri > Pleuronectiformes > Paralichthyidae > Paralichthys > Paralichthys olivaceus. The sequence goes on along the minus strand of NC_091114.1, from coordinate 15,308,721 downwards.
CCCTCGTCACCCAACAAAAACAACCACCGCAGCGACGGAGTTGACTGATTACTGGAAGAAACCAGCTCATGGTTATTAACTCCTTCTACACTGATTCAAGATTTCTGTTTTTTTTTTGTTTTTTTAAATGCCAAACCTGCAGTTTCTCTCAAATTAAAAGTAAAACCAGTCTAATTATTATTATTCCTGAGATCCCAAAACAAACCAGATCACCATTTCTTTTACAGTTACCACGCTGTAATCCCCTCACATGTAATCTGCTACCTGCTGACCCCTGAAGGCCACGCAGTCACGGCCTCCAGTAGTGGAGGAGCGGCGCCAGACGGAGCGCTGCCAGGTCCCAATGTTCTGAGTTTTGATTAGCAGGGTTAGCTGCAGCTAAGAGGCTGGAGGCAGGATTTACTGACCTGCAGAGACATCCTGGGAATGTGTTTGTGCGGCCGTGTGTGTTGGCTCCTGTGTTGACCTGCAGAGATAATCGCCTGAGAATCGAGAACATCTCTTTATTAGGCAGATGATTCACCGTGTGTCTCACACAGAGAGGGGGGGGGGGTAAAGAAAACAATGGAGGAGGTGAAGAATAAAAAGAGAAATTAAAAAAATCAGTATATCAAAAAAATTACCATCATTCCTTCAATTCTAAGGATGTCTGAAATCACCCACTTCTATATAAATGTCTATATAGACACCTGTACTATTTATATATCGCTAACAGTTGTGCTCTACTTTCCTGATGCATTGTGGGAAACAAGCAGTGCATTATATAGGGAATAAAAAAAACTTCTCTACAAAATGACGAACTTACTCTGAACCGATCAGTCAGTGATTCCGGACACAAGCCACGATGTTATTATTAATAAACTTTAAATAACCTTTACAAGATGAAATTCCACAGCTGCCTCATCTCCATGTCTCGCTGCTGTCTAACAAAACACCTCCTCCAGACGACTTCAGGAGAAGTTCCTCAGCTTCCTGTAATTTGCTGCTTTGTGTTTTCCCGCATGTTTCACTCTGAGTTTACTCACTGGAGGCCGGGTCGTGTTAACCAAACAAGAGTTTTTAGATTCAAAACGTCCTCCGGGGGGAGCGGTATTATCGTCCAGCTGCTCCGGTGGTGACAGAAAAATGGGGGCCGAGTGCTGAGCAGCATCTAAAGTTAGCTCGTCCACGTCTTCCAGTAACAGACAATGACCCGAGCTACAGGGACCCTGAAGAAAGAACAATCAGACTTGAACTATTCACACTGCAGCTGTTTTCCTGTCGGGCTTTTAGTGTTTGCTCAGGACATGCGTGTGTTTACCATGTAGCCTCACAGACATCACGTGAAGGTGTACATGTGTATGTGCGCAGCTGGAGCTGAGGCTTCTTCAGTTCTCACTGACCAAAGGGAGGTTTTGTTTTTTTAATCTCTGTGGGTCTGTGTTGAGTCGTAGAAAAGCTTTTCTCCTTTTCCACCAAGTTTACATCATCTCTCTGTTACCGTGTCGATTTCAACACAAAGGACTGTGACTTCATGGCGCTGCGGAGTTTAGGAGCGAGATGCAAATACTAATATTAATGAATAAAAAATTTCCAATACTGATGTATTTACTTTTTAAAAGATTAGAAACCTGAGATGTCGTCGTCAAACCCTCACGTCAAATAAATTCTTTAAAAATCTGCACACACCTGAGAAACTAGAACCCAAATTAAATGAACTTTGTGTAATTAAAAGATTCGTTAAGTGAGAACACCCTGCTGCTTGTTTCCACTTTAACCCTGTTGAGTTTGTCGAACTCACGAAACGAGAATTAAAGAAACTGTTGAATCTTTGGCCAACGTGTCTTAACTCTATGGTCACATGTGTTTTCCAACACGTCCAGCTATTAAGTCCTCGGGCGTTTTAATTTAAAACACCTCCAGCAGGAGCAGCTAGTCGTAGTTGGCATCGGATGCCAGCAAACGTGGCCAAACGTCAGGAGGAGGGTTCGGCTCAGCCGCTCCTGCCAACAGACGTCAGGCCTGAGGAATAATCACGAGCTTACTGATCAAACAGGGCCATCAAGTGCAGCGAGAGACACATTAACCTGTGACATCCATCAGGGGGATGGAGGCCGCTCTCGTTGGCAGGGACGTTGTGTTTTTTGGGTAACGCAGGAAAAAAAAAAAATCTTTCAGCCAACTCGAAGACAAATCGTCCGTCGCGGCAAATCAGAGCAAAGAATCTTTTAAAAAAAAAAACAACAAGCTGATATTAAAGGTGGACGCTCGGAGCAAGATGGAAATGGTGACTGATGTCGATGAGAGTTAAAGTTTCTCTGATGCCTCTAAATGAAACTATCACAACGCAAAACAAACACCGTCTGTGAGTTGTTGCTGAGTCGTCATTGCCCACAATCCACCTCTCTGACTTGTTGTGGTCATGTGATGCAGCGGAGCGAACGGATTCGCAGTTTTGGGGCGAACTCCTCCGGTGCGCTTCGCTGGCGCCGCGGTTAAGCCCGTATCAGTCTGAGTGTGATGTCTGGTTTGTGGCTGTGGCTGCTCTAACGGGATTAAGCGTTGATCGCCCTCTTACCCGCTCTCTCTGACCGCTCTGTCTATTCTTACACCGCTCGTCCACTTGACCCTCTAAGCTCTGTTTGAAGGATCATGAGTCGGTGGGGAACTGATTTCATTTTCCCACTCGACAAACTGGTTGTGGAGTATTTTGATCCTTCCGTGATGTCAGAGCTTTTAAATGTCCTCTTGTAAAATCACGTCTCTTCTCTCTCTCTCTCTCTCCCTTCCTCCCTCTGTCAGAATCGTCTCATAAGGCGTTCGGCATCCCGCTCTCCCAGGTCATCGCCAACGACCGGGCCTACAAGCGGCAGCAGGACGCCCTGAAGGAGAGCAGGCGGGACTGCCTGGACCTGGAGGCCAGCGTGCTGCGCTTCCGGGCCGAGAAGCGTCAGTTCTTCAACGGGAGCAAACCGCTGGTCAGCTCCTCGTCGATCACGGGCGGCGTTCCCGGGTCACCCTCCGCGAACTCCGTGGCACCGGCGCCCATTTTCGAAAACCAGAACAAACCGCTGTCGCCCACGTTTCTGGACAACAGCGGCCGAGGGCAGAGGAGGGTGAGCGGACACACTGACGTACAAACACACAGAATAAAAGTGACTTCGACAAAGATGCGGAAGAATAAAATACCTGACGCATCAGAAACAACAGGAAGTTTTGACCCTTCTCGAGTTTCAGTCGTGTTTTTCATGAAATTCCTGATTTAATAGTTCAGTGTTTTTCCTTTGTTTGGTTTGTGATGTGTTTTGAGAGCGACTCGAATTCTCTTATCGGTAAAATGAAAACTGGCAGCACTGTGGTTCCTCTCCGCCAAGTTTAATGGAAGAAAGTATGACACTGTGTGTGTGTGTGTGTGTGTGTGTGTGTGTGTGTGTGTGTGTGTGTGTGTGTGTGTGTGTGTGTGTGTGTGTGTGTGTGTGTGTGTGTGTGTGTGTGTGTGTGTGTAATGAAGGCCTCCAGTCCAGCCAGTTAATCTCTGGCTGCATCTCCAGCTGTAAACATTTTCACAACCCATTCCTCATTTTCCACAGTTGTGTGTTTGTGTTGTGGTGCTGTGTGTGTGTGTGTGTGCACGTGCACTTCTCTCCGCACTGATGTGAAAGCAGTGGTTACGTTAAGCCTGTAATAAGAGTCATTACAGCCTCAGAGCATCTTAATGGAACCTGAAGCAGCCGTGAAGTGCAGCTCACTGAGGCAAACACCACACACACACACACACACACACACACACACACACACACTTGGCTGGACGGGGTGACAGATGATGCAGCAGCTCGGTGTCGCTGCGTCGCGTCTCGTGCACTGATGGATAAACGTGCACAGACGGCGTGAAGGTTAACTTGGCGTCAGGGTGAAAGATGGAAGGGAAAAGTTTCTGCTGTGTCGATTAAAGCCTCCGTCACTGGAACCAGACGAGAGGCTCACCGAGGGTTTTTCCAGGTGAATGATCGTTTCTGTTTACGGGATGTTTGGACACTTAGAGCAACAAAACAATAAATCCTGAGTTGTGGTTGTGCAGCTACTGGAGATGATCTCAGACAGAAATGAAATAAATCTTTGATTTTATTTTTTTTTGGGCAGCGGCGTCCTGAGGAAGATTATTGGGGCCAGGAAATAAGACAAAGTGAAAGATTAAAGTCCTCAAATCCAGTTGGAGAAGTGACAGTACCTCCCAGGGTCACAGCTCCGTGTCTGTCACTGCTGCTACAGATTTTATTATTATAAGCTTAGTGAATTATCTTTTTTAAATCGTAGCCTGTGTGAAAAACATCCCCGTGTCACAGGTGAACTTTTCATTTCCACACTTCTGCTCCGTTAAGAACACCTGTTGTCCTAAAATACTCAAACACAACTTTTCATTTTTTACACTTTTCAGTCGTCACCGTGGACTTTCTGCACATTTCTTTTTGTTTTCGATAATTTCTTCTCCTTCCTCAGTCACCCTGCGTTCCTCTGGAAATCATTTTCAGGTCTCAGGCACAGTGATTCATGTTTCTGTGGAATATTAGTTCCCAGCTCCTCTGATATTTATTGGATGGCAGCGTTAAGGATGAAAAAAAAAAAGAGACGTCCATCTTGAAAACATTCTTTCCATTTTCTGCTGCCAGTGCATCAAGTTACGTTTTTCTCTTTCTCTCCATCCTGTCGTCTCCATCCTGTCTGTTTTTCAAATGTCCCGTTAAACTCCAGACTGTGATGATGAGGATTTTATCCTTTAACACCTGAAGTGTATGACCTGGCAAGAACTTCAATCTCAGAATAATAAACTAAACTCAGAGTTTGTTTCAATCAAAAAAAAACTAAAGAACTTTGAGGCAAAAGAAAAATTTTTTTTTTTTTTTCCCATTTTCCCAAAAAATAACATGAAAGTGTTGAAAGATAAACTTTTGTGCCATCTAGTGGAAACATATGTTATTGCATTTAGAGTATCACGTGTACAGAAATATTTTATTTAGTAAAAAGAATTGACGTCTGGATTCTCAATATATCACAGAGGGTTTATGAAAACATTTTGATGATCCGCACATTTCGAAACTCTTAATTTTATTAGATTAAATTAATTGAATCCTCTTCTCTCTGCAGGGAGGTTTATCGGTCGACTCCATCTCCGACCTGGTGGAGAGTCAGTCTCGGCTGCTGGAGGCTCTGCAGCTCTCCCACCCGGCCGAGCTGGAGCTGAAGAAGTCTCAGGGCGGCGGCTCGTCCGAGGGGAGGACCCAGACCAAGCTGAGCCTCAACCCCATCTACAGACAGGTGCCCCGAGTGCTGGAGAGGTGCTGCAGCCACATCGAGAGCCACGGTCAGACTCGAGCGGTCAAAGCCCCAAACTTTACATTTACGTCAGAGGGACACGGTTTAAGGTTTCATCGTCTGTGTAAATTGTACACGAGTAAAACGTGGATGTGGATTTTTTTTTCTCCTCAGGTCTTCAGACTGTGGGAATTTTCCGAGTCGGCAGCTCCAAGAAGCGAGTGAGACAGGTGACGACACTTCCTCTCGTCTTCAAGTTCTTTTAAATATGAGGAAAAAAAACAAGACCACGACATAGAACTGACAAAACAACAGACGAGAAACGTGTGGTTTACTTTTCGTTTTGAATTCTGTCCTCCCACGACCTTTTGACCTTTTTGACCTTGATTTGTCTTATGTTGTTTTTGAGTCGCTGTAATCTAACATCATAATCTAACCGGGGGTCGAACATACGACCACATCCTAACGATGCGGCCATCGCTTTTTTCCCCCTTAAGTAAAATCCTTAAAGGTTCAAATAACCTCTGACCTTTAAATCAGCAACATCATTTCCCCGTCATGTTGCTCAGTCTAAATTTTCCTCTGATCCACTCTCGTGTTTCCTGTCGCTCTGCGCTGGAATATAAAAATAATCCTCAAGTGACCAAGTGTTGATGTGTGAGATCCTGTTTTGGAGAAATCGCCTCCATCAGGGGAAAAGTGGCCTCAGTGAGGGAGTAACTGTGTGTGTGTGTGTGTGTGTGTGTGTGTGTGTGTGTGTGTGTGTTGTGTGTGTGTGTGTGTGTGTGTGTGTGTGTGTCAGCTGAGAGAGGACTTCGATGTGGGCGTGGACGTTCAGCTGGACGAGGAGCACAGCGTCCACGACGTGGCGGCGCTGCTCAAAGAGTTTCTGAGGGACATGCCCGATCCTCTGCTGCCCAGAGAGCTCTACCCCGCCTTCCTGCACGCCAACCGTACGACCCTCATTCACTATGACACACTGATGATGATGATGATGATGATGATCACGTGAACGTGTGTGAATTTGGCTTCAAACATTAACTCCTCCTATTCACGAACTGTGCTGCTCCTCCTCCTTCTCCTCCTGCAGTGTTGAGAGGAGCCGACCAGCTCCAGTACCTGCAGCACCTCCTCTACCTGCTCCCCCCCTGTAACTGCGACACTCTGCTGCGTCTCCTCACCTTGTTACACACCGTGCAGAGCTTCGCCCAGGACACCATCGGAACCCACGACGAGGAGGTACCTCATCGTTTTCTTCAGAACACGTTTCATTCTGTTTCTGGTTTTTCTAAACTAGAAGATTAGTAAAAAAAACTGGGAAGACGTTCAGGAGTTGAACTTTTAAGTTTTAGAAAATTATCTGAAACTTCCTCTTCCCTCCTCTCCTCGCTCCTCCCCCCTCAGATCCAGGGGAACAAGATGACGGCGGCGAACCTGGCGGTGATCTTCGGGCCGAACCTGCTGCAGGGGGAAAGCGGAGGAGACGTGAGTCCTCACGCGATGGGGATCGAGGACAGCACGGCGATCATCAGCGTCACTCTGGTGCTCGTACAGAACCACAGGAGACTCTTCACAGTACGACTCCGAACTCTCAAGACCAAGATTCAGTCATTAACTTTTACTGACGGAAATGAAAACGAGCCGATCTACATTCAGAAAGTTTCTAAAGCAACAAAAGTTTTACAGAGCAACAGCGCCCTCTGCAGGAAAACTAAATCTATCACTCTGTGTGTGTGTGTGTGTGTGTGTGTCCAGGTATCTGCCGAGGTGCAGCAGGAGGTCCTGATGAGTCTGATCCAGACCGACCCGGACATCATCGACTACCTGCTGCGTAGGAAACTCAGGTAACCATGACAACCGGTCCGTCAATACGCTGCCCCGAATCCGCTTCCTGTTTTGACTGCGGTCCCTGTCTCCTGTCAGCAGCAGCCACCTGACAGCAGAGGGCAGCGGTGAGTCCGGGGGTCGCCGGGACACAGGGGCGTCTCTGGACTCCGTCGGGGCGTCCAGCGGGAGTCTGTCCCCGCTCGAGCCCCCCTCGCCCCTGTTCCCCCCCGACGGGAGCGGCGGCGAGGGCAGCCTGACCAGCGAGGTGTTCCTCAACGTGCTCAAACTGAACCAGAACTGGAAGCGGCAGGAGACGAGATTCGGTACCTTGTTTTACTGGAGTCAGTGTTGACGCGTTTCACGTTCTGCAGCTTCGTCAGGTCAAAAATATAATTTTTTAAAAAAAATGTCCGTCTCATCCTCCAGGTGACGCCCCTCCAGGTAAATCCATCCGCCACATGCGTCAGTTCCACTCCCACCACAACCTGCTCAGCCTGGCCCACTCCTCCTCCTCCTCCGACCCTCACGACCGCAGGGGCCCGCTGGGTGCGGCCCTCAGCTTCTCCCTCGGCGGCAGCGGCGGCTGCTCCTCCAGTCTGAACGGCTCCACCGAGAGCAGCATCTGGGTGAGACAGACGCCGCATGAGGAGAGCAAACCGTCGCCCGCCGCCAACTTCTGGGACTTCTTCACCGGGAAAGGGTCGAGCTCAGAGACGATGGTATGATGAAGGGTGAGAGGAAGACGAAGGGAAGGTGTGCACGTTGAGGTCAGAGGTCAGAAGAAAACTGGTCAAAACTCCTGTTACAGAAATGAAAAGGATATTTTCAGGATTGAAAATTTGTCTTAATCACATCAGAAGACTCAATTTTGAAAAATGTCAAATGCAGGATTCCTCCACTTGAATGTGCGACTTGAAGGGAGCGTCCCGACGCAGAAGTTCCTCGTTGGGAGTTGGATTTTCCCACTTTTCTGGCCTCTCTTGAACGCAGCAGGTTGATGAAACAAAGAAAACCAACGAGTGAAGAAAGAAAAAAAACACTAAACTTTTTTTGAGGCCAAAACTTTGAAGCACAAGTTGCTCGGACCTGGACCAGAGCAAGAGACCGTGATGAGATTATCAGAAGTGGATGCAGTACTAATGTCATACAATGTGTATATAATGTGTACATGATGTATTCCTAAGTTTACAAACCTTTGTCTTTACTACGTAGACGTGTGTAACTGTAGCTGCATGAGCTCCGTCCTCACCTGTAACCACGTTTTCAACTTTAAGCTCCAGACGAAGATTTAAATCTTCACACGATTCGATGTCAATAAAACAGATCAAAAACAAAACGCATTAAACGAGACGTGATGTTTCACCGGGTTTCTTCCCTCTGGCGTGTTTCTGTCTCCTGACGTGATTCTGCTTTTGACATCAAGAGAATTAGGATCCTCATCTTTCCGATTAAATCCTCCTGTGATCAACTATTTATTTATGAGATAATAGTTGAAATGTGTTGTTCTGTGTGACCTCGTGTGATGTCTGAGATTCAGCTTCTTCCAGCGCCTGGAAATCAATGTGAGGCTTCCAGTAGTGCATTAGCATCGTTCCACCACGAGAGGGAGACATTCCCCACATTACACTCAGCTCCTGTGACCTCATGAAAAACTTTTAATAAGCGAGTTTTGTTTTGGTGAAAGTGCCAAACAGCTGAAACTGCACCGATGTTTGTTTCTCTGGAGTCTTTGTCGTAGAATCCCACGATGTTTCCTGTTGTCGTGAAAAGATTTGACGTCATATTTCTTCTAAACAAACATCAGACGTACAGTTTGTCCTTCACCTCCGCTGGTGAACGAGTCATCTGTTCTTTTCTGGATTCACTGTAGAGAAAACATGATTTTGGTCTCTTTTTTTTTTTACGTTGTTTAATCCATTAAGGTTTGTTCACCGGCAGAGAAAGGACAGAACCAAAACATCTTTTTTGGCAGCACGAGCTTTTTGTTAAAGCAGTGATGTGAGTCACAGACAGAAACACTGCAGGAGAAGATGAGCTCACTCAAACTACTCTTCATCTTCTCTGAGATGCTGCAGAGTTGGTTTGAACTTCACTGAAGGAAATCAAAATTATATTTTATAGAAGAAAATGTCTTTTTCAATCAAATCATCGACTTAAATATTTACACATTTGTTTAATTATATATTTTTGTTTTCAAAAAGGCTTGAGATCAAATATATTTTCTTGTGATGTAAATTCTCAAAATCTGATTTCGTGGCTTCAACACACTTCGATTGAGTTATTTCAGATACTTCACTCAGAACATTTAAAAGTTGAATATGCACAAAAGCAAAATGAATCCTGAGAATCAGCAGCAGAGGAAAAACACGAGACGGTTTTCAGATCATCTTCAAAACCAGTTTGTGTTTTATTTCATTCCCAAACTTCACTGCATCCACGTGGAGCGAGAGACTGAACGTCAGCTGCAGCTCCACAGACACAAACGATTCAGATTCACAACATTCAGACTTCGTTTAACAAAATATTCAATCAAGGTTCACTTTGGTGTAGATGAGCGTTTTCTTTCGTTTGTGTCCGTGAAGCTGCCGTCACGTTGTCGCACAGTTAATGATTCAAACATTTACATTCTAGTCTTCGAAAGAGGAAGTGATGTGAAGTCCAGACATTTCAGAGGAAACAAAGTTCAACTGTTAAAGGAAAAATCCAACGTAAATGTTGGTGTTTCCACTTCAGGGAGCAATTTACTACATTTCCCATCATGCCCTTTGCTATTTTCTGCTGAATTCTTTCGCATATGAAAACTTATTTTAAATGACGAATCATATATTTTACCGTCAGAACCTCTAACGTGTTGAATTTGTGGGGAGTTTTGCAGAGAGAGTGAATTAACCAGATATTTGAATACTGAACATTTAAGGCTGAAACACTGACACTGCGACAAACAGTTTGATAAAAATCCCTTTGACATTGTACATTTCAAGTAAATTTGCCAGTCGCCTCGGACTGAACGCGTTACTGCTTCTAAACGAACGTGTCTTTGGAATGTCTGCGCTGTAACTATCGATTAACCAGCTGTAAACTAATTAAAGTTATTTAATCATTGATCAGTTCTCACGAAATAACGTCACAGATCAAACTATAAATTATAAAACGTGTATGTATATCATTTAAAGTGGATTTTTCCTTTAACACAGTGATGCACTTGACAGTTTTCGGTCGGTTTCATTATAAAACGTCTCGTTACAATATTGTGACCAATCAGTTTTATTAGGGGCTGTTTGTTTTAGTATCCTTGTGATGCCACATGGGTGGGGCTCATGATCATGTGTTATAATCGAGCCCCAGACATATTCACTCACCGCCAGAATTAAAAGTAAAAGACAAAACATCCACTAACATTTTTCCATCTAGGTCAGTTGATTATTTCCAGCAAGCAATTAATTATATTCCAATAATAACATCTGTATTTATGTACACGTCAACGTCTCTCGTCACAAACGACCAAGAAACAAAATAAATCCTCAGACTCTCCGGAGCTGCCTACGCAAGATGGTAGACTGTTCAGATGAGTCCAATATATCAAAAACAAGAGAAACATCTAAGAAAATAACAAGTTAATATAAACATTCATATTATGAATAGTATTTAAATAAAAGAGCCGAGTTTCCAGAGCAAACATTTCAACCAACACGTTAATATCTTGACGACCTTTGTGAACTGTGTTTTTTATTCCCTTCGTCTCAAATGATGATTTTTGTGCTTGTTATTGTTCGTTTACATCATCTGTGAAGGAAACGCTCCTTTTTGAAACGCTTCATCTTTATTCCGCTGACTGAAGCAGCTCAAAACCCAAAAAACGTTTCGCGAAATAGCAGCGCGGGAAAAAGGAAATAGTGTCGATCTTGACCCCAGCGAGTGAAGAGAGGGGACGTCTGAAGTCGCCGTCTCTCCTTCCGTGGTTCCGTCCGTCAGATTTTAAGTTGAGGGGGATTTGGAGAATGTTTATGTCGGGATCTACAAATACAAACTGAGCGGAGAGTTAAAAACATCCAGCATCTTCTTAATTTGTGACGAGTCCGTGAAATCTAACAGGACTCAATAGTTCCATCCTGAGCAGAACCTTTTTTTTTCTTCCCACGAGTAGTAGAAGTAATTTTCGTTTTCATCGAACCCAAAATAAACATGGGGTCAGAACGAGCGTTGCCCGTCCGCCCCCCTGTCAGTTCAAACATTCTTCCTGTCACGACTTTAATTAAGCTGCTCGGTGACTGAAATGTCAGAGTTCCACGACGTGTGGGATGAATCGAGGCGACGGGACGTCAGAGGGGATCGGGGCGACAGATTCGCTCTAAACGGTTTTCTTGCCTAAGAAGGAGAGAGAGCGACTTGAGGGTCTCGAGACGCACCCAAACCCAGGCTGAGTTCTCCGGGTCGAGCGGCGGCAGCCCGGGTTTCATTTGACTGTACATTTGAACATTCAGATAATACTTGACCCACTGCCCGGCCACTCAGCCCCCGTGGAATATAAACAAGCTGAAACGCTGCAGAGAGAGAGAGAGAGAGAGCGAGAGAGAGAGGCCTCCATTCACTTTCCATCTGCTCCTGAGGGGGGAGGGAGGGAGGGGGGGCGAGCTTGCTTGTTAAACCAAGACAGCCTGGTCGGGTGGAGCCTCGTGAGCTCGGCAGTGTAAAACTAGAGATGTTCCGATGCCAATGACGGCGAGTGAGTGAACCTATGCACTGGTGCGATGCCACGTCTTTAAAGAACGCCGTGTTGTTAGTTTCACCCGATCAAATCTTTCCCACAATTCACTTCTCCGGCCCTCAGCAGTTGTGTTGTTCGGCCTCTGGCAGGTTCTGTTTTTATGGCAGCGAGGAAGAAGGAGATGATTTGCGGTCGTGAAGCGTGACACGGAGTTAGCTAACATGGAAAGTGAAATGACTTGAGCTAGGAGGGACGGTAACGATCCTTTTTAGACGCACTGGTGTCGGATCAGTTCTCCGAGAAGGGGAAATTGGCATCGGAACATTTTCTTTTAACGTAAAAACTTCAAACTTCAAACAAGACGAAAACAGAGAAGTAAAGTAAAAGGTTGAAATGGCTCCTGAAGAGGTGTTTTAACGACGACGGGTGGTTTATAGAAGCATCACGTCAGTCACAAACTTTTATATTAAACCAGACTCTGACTCTGAACACGTGACCAGCCTGATTGGTGACGGGTATTATGAGGCGAGGTGTGCGCACGGAGGAGTTAAGAGTTCGCTGTCGATGAGTAAAGCTTTAAAAAAAAAAAAAAAAAGGGAAACTCAAGGACGAGACGTACTGAACATTCACAGGCTTCATGTAGTGTCTGTCAGAACTGAGTTAAAGTATTCCTCTCTGTGTGTGTGTGTGTGTGTGTGACCGCTCTTCCTTGACGCACCACAAACTCAAATACTTTTTAACACTTTGACGTTTTGAAGTTAACCGGCTCGCCTTGTTTTGCATTTAAAACCATGAGTTCAATGATTTCAACTAAGATTTAAAGTGTTGATCCAAAGAACCACAAGTTGATGAGATCTCGACTTTCTATGCGGCAGCAAATCAAACTGTGTTCACGGGAGAGAGGAGGAAGATACAGGTGGCGGACCTGGTGCACAGAGTTTGTATCCAGTGTTGTTCTCGTTAGCATTGACAGCTAGCATGACACCTTAGCATTAAACTGTGAGTGTCGTCGGTTTGATAAATTGCAGCAGGAGCCAGTTGTAATGAATGTTTGAACAGGAAGTGAAGATAAAAAAAATAGGACAAACCCTGTAAATAATCAGTAAAAATAGAAACGGTTAAATTACACAAACGATTAATTGTATTTTTGTTTTTCAGAATTCAAAATGAAGAAAATAAAGAGCCTGGATTATCAGTGAAAGACTTTGTCAGAAGCATCGTCTCCGGTGGCTGGTTTTAATTCCACGTTCTGCCGGTAACACTAAATGTTCTTAGCACCCCTTAATGATTTCCAACACTGCAACCGCTCAGAGAACTCGACCGAGCTGCCGGATGAGAAACGCTTGTTTTGTAAAACTTTGAACAAAAGTGTCTCTGTCTCCGGAGACACACTCGTTTGTGGGTGAATGTGCGTGTTAGCGTGGAGCTTAGGAAAAGCTTCACCGTCACTGCGGAAAGCTAATTTAGCACAGTATCATATGCACATGAAAGACGCTACAGAAGACCGAGGATACCGGTGGTAACCATGACGAGGTGTCACCGCCACAGTCCCTGCAGCCTTTACCTCCGTAATGGACGTCTGTGCACACGGCGATGTCAGCCTCTTGGATTGGCGTTTACTCGCGACGTCCCAGCTGATGCCACAGTGCAAAGCGGGTGTTACAGAATCGGCCATCTTGTTTTGGTTAAGGTGCTCGTTGCAGTGTGGGCTCAGAGGATTCGAAAGGGTTGTAATCCAGGAGGCTGGCATGCGACCTGCACACGTCTCAACCGATCCGAGTGGGCGCTCCAGTGCAAATCTCCGCCTACAGGGAATAAAGCCTGGATACTTATGTGAGCGTACGGGGCGGAGCCGGTAGCAGCTTTAAGCCCCTCCCCCTCTGTTGAGCGACAGTCCGTC